>NC_081558.1:93835449-93907319 GCF_022355385.1 Mustela nigripes
TATCATGCTTAGCGAAATAAGTCAAGCGGAGAAAGACAACCATCATATGATCTACCTGATATGAGGAAGTGGTGATGCAACATGGGGGCTTAAGTGGGTAGGAGAAGAATAAATGAAACAAGATGGGATTGCAATGGAGACAAACCACAAGTGACTCTTAATCTCACAAAACAAACTGAGGGTTGCTGGCGGGAGGGGGGTTGGGAGGAGGGGGTGGAATTATGGACATTGGGGAGGGTATGTGCTTTGGTGAGTGCTGTGAAGTGTGTAAACCTGGCGATTCACAGACCTGTACCCCTGGGGATAAAAATATATGTTTATAAAAAATAAAATTATACTTAAAAAAAAAAAAAAACCCAAGTGAATGGAAAAAACCACATTTGTTTCGTGACCTCTCAAAGTTGTATCAGAACCTTAATTAGCAAAACCTTAAAAACTCTTATTGTTGTTTATAAATGTATTGGGAAATAAAAAATAGTAAAACTAATATTATTTAGACACTACAATTTAAAACATTAGAAGCACTGAGAAGTGTTTTCTTTCTTTTTTTTTTTAAATTGTTGAGAAGTTTGAGTAGTTATTGCCTTCTACTTTCAGTTTAAAATGAGAAACTTTCCTATGTCTTGACAAAATGTCATACTTCTTTTTAAGTTGAATCAGCTTCCAACATTTTATCCTTTTTATTTCTGATGTCATGAAATATCTCCAAGAGTTCTTTAAATGTGAAGATTTTGCTGTGATCTTCTGGGACATCTTCATCCTTTTTATCACAAACACCCCTTTATATCTGTAAGTTTGCCTTCATAAAGCTCTTTGGGCAGCACATCTAGACTTTCTTGAATGGCAGCAGTGTCAACATTCCCATAGTCACCTATTTCTTCTATAACTGCTTATATTGGATTTGAATTTCATTTAGAGTGTTATCCAGTTTTCATTCCTTTGGTTCAATTTTGTTTTTGTTGGTCAAATTCCTCTTTGGATTTTCTTTTTCTTTCTTTCTTTCTTTCTTTTTTTTTTTTTTAGACGTAAGGACACCTACAGATTGAAAGTGAGGGGATGGAGAAGCATTTTATCACACAAATGGTCTCAAAAGAAAGCTGGAGTAGGAATGCTTATATTCGACAAAGTAGACTTTAAAACAAAGACTGTAACAGATAAAGAAGGGAATTAAATCATAATAAAAGGAACACTCCAAGAAGAGAATATAACAATTGTAAATTGTAAAAATTTATGCACCCAACATAGGAGTAACAAAATAAATAAAACAATTGAAAAAACAACATAAAGGAACTAACTGAAAATAACACAATAATAATATGGGACTTGAACACTACACTTAAAACAATGAACAGATCATCTAAGCCAAACATAAACAAAGAAACAGTGGCTTTGGATGATGCATGGGACCATATAGGCTTAACAGATATATTCAGAATATTTCATCCTAAAACAGCATAATGCACATTTTTTTCAAGTGCACATAGAACATGCTCCACTTACTAGGTCACAATTCAATTCTCAACAAATACAAATAATATTGAAATCATACTATGCACCTTTTCTGACCTCAACACCATGAAACTAGAAGGTAAACACAAGACTAAACTTGGAAAGACCACAAATAAATGGAGATTAAGCAAAATGCACTAAACAATGAATGGGTCAACCAGGAAATCAAAGAAGAAATGAAGTACATAGAAACAAACGAAAATGAAAAC
The DNA here is from genome assembly GCF_022355385.1 of Mustela nigripes. Lineage (NCBI taxonomy): Eukaryota > Metazoa > Chordata > Mammalia > Carnivora > Mustelidae > Mustela > Mustela nigripes. The sequence continues at coordinate 93,837,168 of NC_081558.1, forward strand.
ACAATAGTCTAAAACCTTTGGAATGCAGCAAAAGCAGTCCTGAGAGGAAGTATATAGCAATACAGGTCTACCTTAAAAGAAGCAGGAAAAATCTCAAATAAACAACCTAACCTTACACTTCAAGGAGCTAGGCAAAGAACAACAAACAAAACCTAAATGCAGCAGAAGGAAGGAAATAATAAAGATAAGAATAGAAAAAAATTATATATAAACCAAAAAAACTAATACAACAGATCAATGAAACTAGAAACTGGTTCCACATCTTTTTTATCCATTCATCTATGGATGGACACTTGGGCTGCTTCCATAATTTGACCTTTTTTTTTTTTTTTTTTTTTTTTTAGTAGGCCCAACACTCAGTGTTGAGCCCAATGTGGGGCGTGTACTCAACGATCCTGAGATCAAGACCGGAGCTGAGATCAAGGGTCAGACGCTTAACCAACTGTACCACCCAGGTGCCTCCATAATTTGGCTCTTAACCATAGAGAACAATCTGAGGGTTATCAGAGGGGAGTTGGGTGGGAGGTTGGGTTAAATAGGTGACGGGGATTGGGGAGGGCACTTGTTGTGATGAGCACTGAGTGTTATATGGAAGTGTTGAATCACTATATTGTGCATATGAAACTAATATTACACTGTATGTTAACTAACTGGAATTAAAAAAAAAAAGTTTAAAAAGAGAAAATAAAGCAAATCTTGGGTTATAACAACAAAAAAATAAACTGAAATCCAGTTTTAAATTCTTTTCTGTCCTTTCTAGTCAATCCTCAACCCCTGCTTTGCAGAATCAACCATCATTCTGAATTCTATTTTTTCCATCCTTTAAGTGCGTATAAATAGAATCAAACAATGTGTATTTTTTTGTGTGTCTGACTTCTTTCACTTAACATGTTGTTTTGGGAGATTCACCCACATTGTTGCAAATATCAGTATATCCTTTTATTTAATTGCTGAGCAGCATTGATACATGATTAAAAATTAAAACATGTTCATAGTGACATATTTCTGAGGTATAAAAGTAAAAATTTTCTGAATTCTGCCCTTTATGCTCTTTACAAAAAACCATTATTAATAGCTGCTTTTTTAGATATTTTCCCTGGATACATAGACTATATTCATCTTTCCAACAACTCTGGACACATGACTAATGCTTATTTTCTTTATTCTTTTTAGAAATAGAATACATTTTTTAAAATATTTTATTTTTAAGTAATCTCCACACCCACCGTGGGGTCTGAACCTACAGTCCCAAGATTAAGAGTCACACACTCTACTGAGCCAGCCAGGTGCCCCCAGAATAAACCCTTGATTAACTGGCATGATAATAGAGAACTCACGGACATTTCCAAACACCATACTCTACTACTCTCCTTTCTTTCCCATCTTAGTTGTTCGCAACCTATCCTTCTAACTTTATTAGGCCAGACATCTTGTGATCATCTTTGGCTCCTCCTTTTAGACACTCCTCAGTACACTTTGTCAACCCTACCTTTAAAATCTCCAGACTCTGATAACTTTTCACCTTTTCTACTCCTACTGAGCTATCCAAACCATCATTACATTTTACCTGAATCACTGCAACCACTTCCCAAAGGTTTTCCTTACTATTCTTCCTCCCCTCTCCTATATAGTCAATTCTCTAAAAAGCAACCAAACCAATCATGTGAATACCTAAGTTAGATCATGCCACATCTATGCACGAGACACTCCAAGGACTTCCCATCTTCGAGTACAAGACAAAGTCCTCCAAGTGTCATACAAGACCCTACATGATTTGTCTCCTCCCTTACCTCTCTGATTCTATCTTCTATTATTCTTCTCCTCACATACTCCCTATTAGATACACTAGTTTCTCTATCTCTCAAAAACTCTAGACAAGCTCCCACTTAAAGACCCTCCCCTGGATACCAAAAAAACTTAACTCCCTAACCTCCTTGAGATTTTATTTTGTTCCAATGTCACCTTTTTGGTGTGGGCCACTTTTGACCATCTCCATGAAAATTGCAGCACCCTCCTCAGAATGCTCCACTGTCCTCCCTTGCTTTATTTTTCTCCATAACACTCAGTGCTACTTAATTTTATTTTACTTATTTGTTTATTGTGTCTCCCTCTGCTGATATGTAAGCTCACTGAGTAGAGAGTTTTGTCTGTCTCATTCACTGTTATATATCCAATATTTAGAATAGTGTTTGGCACATAATACATTCTCAATAAAATTTTTTTTTAAATATATGGTAGTTGATAATTATAAAAGAGCCATGGACTTGTACAACAATTTTTCTTTAAAGCTACTCTTGAAGTTTAGAAAGTTGCTTCTATATAAAGTTGCTGCTTCTAATTTCTTTCCAGAAGAACATATTATCCACTTGATTCTCAAGTACTAACACTTGCATCATTACATACTGTTGGGTTTTGTTCTGTTTAACAAGCCTCAAGAAGGACAGAAACACTATCAAGAGTCATAAAATATCTATGTTTGGGAAACTCTTCTTCTTTCACTTACTTGAACTCTCATTTATGTCTTTTATTTTGAAATAGTTTTTTTAAAATTTTTTCAATTTATTTATTTTCAGAAAAACAGTATTCATTATTTTTTCACCACACCCAGTGCTCCATGCAATCCATGCCCTCTATAATACCCACCACGTGGTACCCAATGTCCCACCCCGCCCACCACTTCAACCCCCTCAGATTGTTTTTCAGAGTCCATAATCTCTCATGATTCACCTCCCCTTCCAATTTACCCCAACTCCCTTCTTCTCTCTAACACCCCTTGTCCTCCATGATATTTGTTATGCTCCACAAATAAGTGAAACCATATGATAATTGACTCTCTCTGCTTGACTTATTTCACTCAGCATAATCTCTTCCAGTCCTATCCATGTTGCTACAAAAGTTGGGTATTCATCCTTTCTGATGGAGGCATAATACTCCATAGTGTATATAGACCACATCTTCCTTATCCATTCGTCCATTGAAGGACATCTTGGTTCTTTCCATAGTTTGGCGACTGTGGCCATTGCTGCTATAAACATTAGGGTTACAGATGGCCCTTCTTTTCATGACATCTCTATCTTTGGGGTAAATATCCAGGAGTGCAATTGCAGGGTCATAGGGAAGTTCTATTTTTAATTTCTTGAGGAATCTCCACACTGTTCTCCAAAGAGGCTGCACCAACTTGCATTCCCACCAACAGTGGAAGAGGGTTCCCCTTTCTCCACATCCTCTCCAATACATGTTGTTTCCTGTTTTGTTAATTTTGGCCATTCTAACTGGTGTAAGGTGATATCTCAATGTGGTTTTAATTTGAATCTCCCTGAGGGCTAGTGATGATGAACATTTTTTCATGTGTCTGATAGCCATTTGTATGTCTTTATTGGAGAAGTGTCTGTTCATACCTTCTGCCCATTTTTTGATATGATTGTTTTGTGTGTGTTGAGTTTCAGGAGTTCTTTATAGATCCTGGATATCAACCTTTTGTCTGTACTGTCATTTGCAAATATCTTCTCCCATTCCGTGGGTTGCCTCTTTGTTTTTTTGACTGTTTCCTTTGCTGTGCAGAAGCTTTTGATTTTGATGAAGTCCCAAAAGTTCATTTTCGCTTTTGTTTCCTTTGCCTTTGGAGACATATCTTGAAAGAAGTTGCTGTGGCTTATATCAAAGAGATTACTGCCTATGTTCTCCTCTAGGATTCTGTTGGATTCCTGTCTCACGTTGAGGTCTTTTATCCATAATCCTAAAATGTGTATGGAATCAGAAGAGACCCCGAATCACTAAGGAAATGTTAAAAAACAAAAATAAAGCTGGGCGCATCATGTTACCTGATTTCAAGCTTTATTACAAAGCTGTGATCACCAAGATAGCATGGTGCTGGCATATAAACAGACACATAGACCAGTGGAACAGAGTAGAGAGCCCAGATATGGACCCTCAACTCTATGGTCAATTAATCTTCGACAAAACAGGAAAAAATATACAGTGGAAAAAAGACAGTCTCTTTAATAAATGGTGCTGGGAAAACTGGATGACTGTATGTAGAAGAATGAAACTCGACTATTCTCTTACACCGTACACAAAGATAAACTCAAAATGTTGAAATAGCTTAGATTTGCAAATTATGTCCTTAGGATTTGAGTCTTTATACATTTCTTTAAAAAAAAAGTTTTATTTATTTATTTTAGTTGGGGGGAGAAGCAAAGAGAATCTTAAGCAGACTTCACACAACTTGAGGCTCAATCTCATCACCCTGAGAACATGACTTGAGCTAAGACTAAGTCAGACATTTAATGAACAACAACACCCAGGCTTCCCTCTCTTTATGCTTCTCTGTCTGCAATTCTACTAGTTACCATAAATGAACAATCAAATTACTTGAGATAGTTTTTCTCAAGCCAGAATGCATATATCAGAGTCACTTGTGGGATCTCCTAAATCTGTTGAACCTGAATTTCTCAAGGTAAAGCTTAAAAATCTCCAGATTTGACAAGTTCTCCCAGGAATTCTGAGGCAGCCAGCCTACCACCTAGACATAGACTGGCTCTGAGGAGACCCCAGGTTGTGTAGCAATTGTCTGCTAGAACTGCTGTGGTTTCAGAAAACTGAAGGTAGTTAGGGATGCCCTCAAGTTCCACTCAAATCTTATTCTCTAGATAAATATAAACAATGTTTAAGGCATTAAAATCTGTTTATGAAACACCATACCCACATTTCTAAAGAAGCACTTCTTGAAGGAAAGAAATGGAATGAATGATTGAATGGAATGGAATGAATGAAAGAAACAGAATGAATAATTACCTAGTTTGAACCACAGCAGTCACAGTCCTAGAGATTTATAGATCTTACTTCCATAAGTGATATTTCTCAAGTTTAACATTCAGTGCATACAGATGTGGCAGAGTGGGCATGGGGGACACCAGAAATAGAAGCTATATCTATTTACTCCACTCTAGGCTTCACAGGATTACCCAAGTCCAGAAGCAGACACAGGGCTGTTCAGTTTTGCACAGATTTCCTGCACGAAGCTTCTTCAGTTCTCTTCTCTCACCACCCTCTAGACCAGCCAGGGAACAGAGACATCTCAGCCCATTATCCAGGCCCACCTGTCTTCTCCCCTAGGATTTTCTGCACTAAAACCCTCTTCCTTCTCCTGTCTCTGCCAACCAAATGCAGATCTTCTTCATGGGCAGCTAAAGAACAAGAAATTATACCTTTGGTGAGAAAAGAAATAATTCTGAAAAGAATTAAAAATTTCCTACCATTTCTCAGATTTTATCACAGATTCAGTTCTGTGCAAGTATATATTTGCCTACAAAAACAACTTGTAGTTTTATATACTCTACAAGCCCTGTGTGCTTAGTAGTAATTTTCCTATTGGGAATCTCTCTCTCCCTCTTTCTTTCTAAGTGTTATCTTTACATTATTCCTAAGTTATAAAAGATAAATCCCTCATTTGTTGCCCATATTAGGCAGGATAAGAAGACATCATTCTAAGGTATAATACCTTTAAAAATTTTTATTTTTTAAATTTTATTTTAAAAATATTATTTATTTTATTAAAATAATATTTATTATTATACAATTATTAATATATAATATAATATAATTATTATATATTAATATATAGTCTATATATTATTTATTTAAATATTATTATTTTATTTATATTATTTTTAAATTTTATTTTTAGTTTCATTCTAAGGTATAATACCTTTAAAAAATAAAATTTCTACACACAAACAAAAAAGGCCACTCCATTCCATCCCATTTAATCATATTAGGAGGTATAATTATGCTCCATTTACAGAAAAGAAAACTGAGGATGGAAAGAGGTTGGGAAACATGTTCCACAGCACACAAGGATTCTGACCCAGGAAGAAGAGATTCCAGAAATCTACCCGCAATTCTATTGGTCAGCTGATCTTTGACAAACCAGGAAAAAATATCCAATGAAACAAAAGCCAGTCTCTTCAATAAATGGTGTGGGAAAATTGGACAGCTATATACAAAAGAATGAGGCTGGATCATTCTCTTATACCATACACAAAGAGAAACTCTAAATGGATGAAAGACCTCAACATGAAGCAGGAATCCATCAAAATCCTAGAGGAGAGCACAGGAAATAACCTCTTCAACACTGGCCACAACAATTTCTTTTAAGACACATCTCCAAAGGCAATGGAAACAAAGCAAAAATGACTTTTGGGACTTCATCAAGATTAAAAGCTTATGTACAGCAAAGGAAACAGACAACAAAACAAAGAGGCAACCCACAGAATGGGAGGAGATATTTGCAAATGACATTACAGATAAAGGGCTGATATCCAAGATTTATAAAGAAGTTACCAAGCTCAGTACCCAAAAAACCCAAATAATCAAGTCAAAAAGTGGGCAGAAGACATGAACAGACACTTCTCCAAAGAAGACATATAAATGTCTAACAGACACATGAAAAAATGTTCAACATCACTAGCCATCAGGGAAATTCAAATCAAAGTCACAAAATCAAATCAATACCACCTTACCCCAGTTAGAATGGCAAATACTAACAAGGCAGGAAATAAGTGTTGGTGAGGATGTGGAGAAAGAGGAATCCTCTTACACTGTTGGTGGGAATACAAGCTAGTATATCCACTTTGAAAAACAGTAACTTTTAACTTTTACTTTAGTAAAAGTTAACTTTAAATTAACTTTAACTTTTTGAGATTCCTCAAAAATTTAAAAATAGAGCTACCATATGACCCAGCAATTGCAGTACTGGGTATTTATCCCAAAGATACAGATTTAGTGAAAAGAAGGGGTACCCCAATGTTCATAGCAGCAATGTCCACAATAGCCAAACTGTGGAAGCTAAAATGTTCTTCAGTAGATGAGTGCATAAAGAAGATGTAGTCCATATATACAATGGAATATTACTCGGCCATCAGAAAGGATGAATACCCACCATTTCCCTTGACATGGATAGAACTGGAGGGGATTATGTTAAGTGAAATAAGTCAAGCAGAAGAAGTCAATTATCTTATGGTTTCACTCATATGTGGAACATAAGGAATAGCATGGCTGACCGTAGGGAAAGAGAGGGAAAACTGAACGGGAAGAAATCAGAGAGGGAGACAAACCATGAAAGATTCTTGGCTCCAGGAAACAAACTGAGCATTATAGAAGGGAGGGGGATAGAGGGGTAGAGTAACTGGGTGATGAGTAATAAGGAGGGCATGTGTTGTGATGAGCACTTGGTGTTACAAACAACTAATAAATTGTTGAACACTACATCAAAAACTAATGGTGTACTATATGTGGGCTAACTGAACATAATAAAAAAAAAAATGGGCACCTGGGTGAATCAGTTGTTAAGCCTCTGCCTTTGGCTCAGATCATGATCCCACAGTCCTGGGATTGAGCCCCACAATTCTCCCCCTGCTTTGTTCCTGGTCTTGCTGTCTCTCTTTCTGTCAAAGAAATAAATAAAATCTCTGAAAAAAAAAAAAGAAATTCCATAATTCCATAATCAAATATGGCATAGCATTTCCTTCCCCCTCCAAAAAGAGGCAGAAACATGCTGAGGTTAAAAGTGATTAATAGGGTCTTTCCCTTAATTTATGTGGTAACTGCTCTCCATTTATGATTATTTCCTTGTCACTGACTGCTGACATTCAAACTTCAACCTGCCTGTCTCTGGTCTAAGGGCAGAAATCTGATTGAGGTGCTCCTGCTGTGTAGCAGGACTTGAGTTTTTGTGACTCTTTTCCTAAGCACAATTCCTCAGGGCCTTCTGTTCCCGTTGGATGACTGCCTCAATTGATCTGTTTACAATGTGGCACTTATGGATGGATTTTATGGAACCCATGAATTGGGTTTTTACTGCTCTGGGCCTTGTCTGTTTCTGTTTCTTCAGTTGGCTAGCTACCTTTCAGTGCTTAAAAAGAGGCCAGTTTGTTTTTCTTTCTCAGCCTTTTTAATAGCTCAGATAAGAACATCACCAGAACTATTCTAGACATTGGAGTTCTCTGATGATTATAAGATGGAAGGAAAGACCACCATCCCATCCAGAAGCAAATTCATAAAAGTGGACTCTATTTGAACTTACTATAAGTCTATGAATATTCTGTTTACCTAAACAGATTCTTTTCTTTTAAACCACTTTTAGTTCTACTAAATAAGTGATTATGCTTTTAAATGTCTTAGTGTCATACTTCCTAGTGAATGGTATATTAAGATAGGCTACTTTATGCAGTAGTAACAAAAACAGCAAAAGATTAGTGGTTCCTAGGATTAAATATCATTTTCATGCTCATTCTACAGGCCCATTGTTGGCTGGGGGCTCTACAGCAAATTGCCTTATTTCAGGGCCTGGGCTGATGGAGTATCCACCATCTTGAATGTTGCTGTTAGTCAGTGGCTTTGGAATCAGACAAAGTCTATTTCATGATTTATCTGTTGTGTGAATCCACTGCTTTTTCTTGGGGTGGATCATGCCATCCCTTAGCAATCCACAAAAGCCCAGAGTTGTATCCAGAGAATATTAGGTATTTTTTATTGGGTCCCCATGGAATCTAAGACTGGAATTCATGTTTGGCAGGGAGCAGCCAGTTGTTAACATAACTATTTTCTTTTTATCTTGGCCACACAACCAGACTCTACACAGTTAGATGTGGCCATGCAACTGAGGTCAAGTATAGAAATTAGAATTAAAGTGATATGAATATACCCAAGATGGACTGTTTTATCCTCCACTGCTGCTTTTCCTACAAACCTAATACAGATGAGCATTGGTGGCCTTGGAAGACATGTGTTGAGGACAGCAGAGTCATAAGATGGAAGGAGCCTTGGTCCTTAAATCATTCCTTGGAGGAAAGCCACCTGCCCATCAGAAATAGTCATTTTGGACTTCACTTATAAGTGTTCACACACACACACACACACACACACACACACACACACACACACAATCTAACATGTTTGAACCATTCTTCTTTCTAGCCCGATTATTACAGCAGTCAGCATATCCTCAATGAATACAGAGATCTTTGACAAGGTCTTAGTGAGCTGGTGAAGAGGCTCTCTGAGACAATTCGCATGCAGATTTTGGCAGAAGTTCTATAATTATGGAAAAGGATAGTAGGAGAGGAGGACTTGAAGAAGAGCAGAGGTTCTCTTCTGGATATCCAGACCGTGGCCTGACTCCACCCATTTGGAGAAAGCTTGATACTCTAGAGTGAGTAAAAAGATTCTCCTTACTTGTGTATGAATAGGGTCTTAGGCCCTCTAAAGAACTGCAGTGCATTAGTGATGGTGAGCTAAGGGGAGTGAGTGTACAGACAGATAACAGCCATGTCGAACATGAGGCATTTGTGCTTTCAAAATTTGGTTTGCCACATGTTGGAAATCTCCAGTCCTAGGTAGTTCCTTTGAGCTTTAACACTGATTCCAGAAGATTCTGTTAAATTGGATGTCAGTTATGAAAAAGCATGACTATAACCTAAAAGCATGGTTTAACAGGCAATGTCCACAATATGAGAAAGTCAGATGTGAACTGGGAGGACTTGGGGCATGGCAAGCATATGTGGAAACCTGTTTCAGTCCTGGCCTTGCCTGCTTATTGTGTTACTTTAAGGTAGTCCTTTGTAACTCCATTCTCCAACTTCTTCTTTTCATTCCTTGTTTCTTTCAAGACTCAGCCCTGATGTCACTTCCTCCTGGAAGCCTTCCCTGATTGCACCCAGGGTTAAATACTGTGGTAAGACATGTGCACCTCCTCCATGCTCCCACAGAGGAGCACCACACCATAGCACAGCATTGTGACTGTGTCTCCCCAAATGGAGTTGATATTCTTGAGGGCAGGAACTGTTGTCCTACTGGTGGATCCTCAGCATGTGGCCCAAGGTCTAGCATACCAAAGTTTTGTTCAATACATTAGAAAATTGTTCTGCTGGAGGTTTGTATCCACATAAAGAAGAGATTAGGGCCATCTTTATCCAAAGACAGAATCTGAGCTAGAGCCTAAAGGAAGCAGGAGACAAGGGGACAAGAATTCCAAACAGAGAGAACCATGTGACAGGGCCTGGCACTAGATCTGGAATAGCCTTCACAGGGCAGTGGGACTCTCAGGCAGTAGAATCCAGTTGCCTTTTCATGTAGATGCTGGAAAGAGGCTGGTGGGAACAGGATCCTGCACTATTGTCCTCAGGAATGCCCCATCATCTCCAAAGTTGTCTGGCTGCTGTCCTCAGACATGCTTACACTATCATCAGTAATGCCAATGTCCATGGGGAAGAAATAAATAAATAAAGTCATATTAATATCAGCTCCATTAGAAACACAGGAAATAAATTAATGTTTGCCAAATGGGAAAAGAAAAAATCAATAGGGAAAGAAATATTATTTTTAATCTTCTGAGAAGGTTTTTATAAACAACAGAAAGGGAAAAAAATAAAAACCATGAAAAAGAATCTGCCATCATCCTTTTAACCTTTATTTATTATCACTCATTCTACATCATCCTGAACTGCATGATAATTTAAAATTTCATTTTAATTTCAATGTATCATATAATTCAACCTAGCCTTTTACAGCATTTTTTTTTTATTGAAAACTTTTAAAATGTCTCAAAAGGAAATACAACCAGGGGAAGGGAGGGTAAGAAGTCCTGTAACCTTCTAGAGTAGTCATTTAATTTCTGAGATTAAAAGGTCTGTGCAAAAATATGATAACACTAAAAGCAACAAACATGACCAGTGTACATGTTCCTTAATGGCGTGCTGATGTGTCTGGAGTGGCTGCGGCTGACTTCTCTCTGTGTTCTTCTAGGCTTTCATTTGAATTCAAATTATTTTAGACTCAGGGCCATTCTAGTTGTTTTAGGAGAATATTTCTTCACTTGTTTCTACTACATTTGATCTATTCTGATATGGTGGCGTCCCCTTTCTGGGACATGTCCTATAGTTCCTGCCTGAGAGATTTCTAGAGTTTCAGAAAACACTCCTATTAGTAGCTAACATTTATTGAACACATACTCTGTGCCAAATACTTAGTCAAGAGTTGCAAATACTTTTTGTTATTTATGCTTACTGCCTTATGAGACAGGTGATTTTATTGTCCCCATTTCACAGGTAAGGAAACTGAAGGTTGAGAGGTTAAGTAAACTGCCGGAGGTCACACAGCTGGGGAGTAGGAGAGATCTGAGCCCTTGCCCAGTGGATGTCAAAGGCTACGTTTTAGAATCAGCAAAGGGAGCTGGCTAACAGGCATCAGGTAGGTATTGGGCTTCCTTCTTCACATTGGTTCCCCTAGGCTCCTACAGCAGACATACTCCTCTCCCATGGCTCTTTGGGAGGCCTGTTTTCCAAGAAAATAGTGAGAGGAACCAGTGTGTGACCCTGGCTATGGAGTTAGGCTGGACTTGTAAATCAGTCACAGATACTTGCACTTTGCCCTGGGTCCTCCTTCCTGGGCTCACTGTCCTGGCCTTGGCCCCGGTCTTATTATTCTGTTGTCTTTGGGCAAGTCTGAGTTTGCCCATAGTTACTGATGCCAGAGAGGTGTGCTGCCAGGCTCAGCAGGTCATCTGACTATTTACTGCTTTCATTCATTAATTTATTCACTCAGACATTGGGGTAGGGGTAGGGATAGGTTATGTTATGCTGAAATAAAAAAAAATAAAGTACTTCCCAAAGCTCAGGGATTTAAAATAGGAAAAATTCATGTCTTTTCTGATATATATCCAGTGTGAGTGGTCAGGGGCTTTTGCTCAGATTCTATCTTGATGTGTGCTTCAGGATGGAATGTGATGAATCATATACTGGCTGTGCATGGTTCTCTTTGGAAATGATACATGTCACTTCTACTCACATCTCATTGGCTAAAGCCAATCACATGTCCAAATGCATCTGGAAGGACATGAACTGGAATATTTGTGAACACCCTTGATGACAGCCATTACACTACTGCAGGCACTCTGATACTAGGGAAAGAAAGTGTTTATTCTAGTGGGGCAGAAAGTTAATGAATCTGTGAATAATTTGAAGCACTATGAAAAACTGAAGCAGGAGAGTAGAAAAAGATGGAAGTGATATGTAAAGGAAGCTTTTTCAGAGAAGGTAGTTAGGAAAGACTTCTCTGAGAACATGACATTTGAGCTGAGAGTTTCAGCAAAGAAATGATCCTCAAAATCTAGGAAAAGAACATTTTAGGAAGAAGAAAACAGCAAGTGCAAAGGCTCTGAGGTTGGAACGAGCATAATATGTTTGAAGGACAGCTAGGAAGACCAGCTGGCTGGGGTGTAGTGAGACAGGGAAAGTGGTTGTGGACAAGGCATGGAGGGAGCCAGACCACAAGAGCCCTGTAAGGCCATGTTTCGGGTTTTGAATTTTAATTTAAGTGTGAGGAAAAGCTATCGGAGGTTCTTTAAACAAAGGAATGATGACTTTGATTTCCATTTTGACAAAGATCATTTGACTGCTCTAAGAAGAGATGGTAATTGGCAAAGGTAAATGGCAGGGAAACCACTCCAGAAACAACTGTCAGTCTCATGTCCTCTTCTCTTGCCCTGGGAGCCCAGAGACAAGCAGGGATAGATTGGACCTTTCTGCCCCTCAGAGCCTCTCTCCTAAGCCTCAATGGGCTATCCACTCAGGTGAGGCCTGGCTTGGCTTGGTTGGGGGGTGGTGTTCACCCAAGGGATGCATGTCGTCCTCCTACCATCCATCTCAGAATTTGTAAAGGAAAAATGGCACCCATAAGCCAGGTCCCTGGCTTCTATATTCCAGAATATAGAAGCCCTGGCTGCAGGGAGTGATTCAAGTCCTGTGGAACCTGTTTAGAGCAGCTGAGAGCTATTCCCACATTTGACTGCCACAATTTTTCTCCCTAGTCATGCCTGAAAAATAAATTCCTTGCTTTTTTAAAAAAATTATTATTTTAAAAACCCCTGAACATTAATTTGCTTAATGCTGCCCTGTCATAGATGATGTCACCTGATGCTTTGGCACAAGAGATGGGCAGAAGGCACCTCATATATTTGTGTCAGGCTTCATTGGCAATGGCGTTTGTCAGGGGCTGCTTAAGTGACAGCCACAAAACACCTGATTATATACGTCGAATTACCTATTATGGCAGAAAAGCTCACACCTCTATCTGCCATTGGTGATTTGTATGTTTCAGTTGAAATGGGCATGAAACAAATCTGGAAGGAGGTAGATATCCAAATGAGTCCTCTGACCAACATTTCACAATGAAAACCAGCCTCTTAGCTGAAAGTTTCTATGTGGCAAGTTTATTTGGGGACATTTACTGTTTCTCTTCTTCTTCTGCCCCTATGTAAACCTTTGGGCTCAGGTAAACCCAGGGAGGGTGTCCTAGAGGAGGCACTGCAAATGAATTTCAGAAAGGATTTGTTTCTATTATTGCTGAATAAATTGGAGTTCAACTCTTAAGACCAGAAAAGAGAAATAGGGAAACTTAACATCTGCGTAAACTCAAACATTTTCCCATTTTCCCAGATTTAAATCTGAATTAATATGAAAACAAAAACAATGCATTAAAATAATGCAAAATAAATAAGGCAGCATATTTATAACCCTACCACTTTCAGAAGCTACTGAATGCAGTGCTTATTTTATTCTTTAATTTGACTGTTTTGAATAGGTAACATTTTTACATGTTTTAAAAATCAGAACAATATATGTCTGTATCTGAAGCAATAATAATTTCAGGTTCCATTTTTTGTCTGTTTGTTTGTTTTGGAATAATTTTAGATTTATGGAAGAGTTGAAAAGATAGAACAGAGTCCTTTTAAACTGTTCATCCTGCTTTCCCTAATGTTAACATCATCTATAAATACAGTTCTTTTGTCAAAAATAAGAAATTAACATTAGTACAATGCTATTGACTAAATACAGATTTTATTCAGATTTTATCAGTTTTTCCCACTAATGTCCTTTTGTTTCCTTCAAATCCAATCCAGAATATGACTTGGCATTTAGTTACTGTATCTCTTTAGATTCCTCTGATTTGTGACTTTTCTCAGTATTTCCTTGCTTGCCATGACCTTGACAGTTTTAAAGAATACTGGATAGGTTATTTTGTAGAATGTCCCTCAGTTGGGGTCTGCCTGATGTTTTTGTATGATGATGGGTTTGGCAGTAGACTGCCAGAGATGAAGTACCATTCTCATTGTATCATATTAGGTGCACATAACATAGCATCAATTAACATCATTCATTTGGTTAAGATAGTGTCTCTTGTCCTTCAGATTTCTTCTCTGTAAACTTATTTTTTTTCCCTTTTTATATTTTATCATTTGGACCTGTGTCATTGAGTTCAGCCCCAACTCTAGGAGAGGGGTCTCTATAAACATCACTCAAAATTCTTTTGTAATCTTCCCATTTATTTATTCACTCATTTGTTTATGTAAATATGGAGCCATAGATTTTTATCTCATTCTTTAGGTTATAATCCAAAACTATTATAATTAATTTTCTTGCTCAAGGCAAAAAGCAAAGCTTGTTGTTTCAGCTGTGACCCCTGGGAGCTCTTTCTTGTTGGCTCCTTGGTTCTTTTGACATGACTCCATTGTTTACTCTTTTTTTCCCTCCAAGACTCAGTAGTTGGACAGAGCCAGGAAATAAATGTATGTACACTAACCCATGCATGCACAAAAATCTCTCTCTCAAAATAAATTAGAGTTCATACTAGTATCTGTGCCTCTAACCCAGCTCCACAGGATCTAGTCTAGCCTTTCCTTCTTGATTATTTGTGGCTCCTGGCTCCTATCATCTACAGTGTCTTTCCTTATTTGTTCAATCCTAGAATGCATGTAGTTTCATGATTGTTAACTTATATGCCTATCAGAAGTAAATTTATCAACTAGAGTGCAGTGTTTATATACAATTATTATCTGTCTTTAGCCTTAGTGCCCAGTCCTGACACCATTTCAAAAGCTACTGATGTCAACTCCTTTTTACTCCACCCCCTTCAGTGAACTTGTGTCAGATGCTGATCACATGGTGAGATTCATCTGTCTCAGTCTACATTCTATCTTGGGATTCCCTCAACAACGTAGTTCATTGTTTGTTAATTACCACACAGTGAAATTCATGCTTTAAGGTATACAGTTTTATGAATTCTAAAAAATTCACCCACCACCAGCAATACTACAACAGTCAAAATGTCCCTGTGTGGCCCTTCATAGTCAGGTCTTCCCTCTCCTCTAATCTATAGCAAACACTGATTTGCTTTCTATCCTTCTAGTTTTACAGATACTTTAAAAAGTTGTCTACTTGATTTTAAAATTCAGCTAGCCCTGTTATGTGGGCTTAGATGTATCACAGACCACACACATCTTAATACTGCATGTGCAAGTAGCTACCCTGCCCACAATGGGAAGAAAGCTCAGGTGGGCTCAGGTGAGCTGCAGAGTTAACCTGCTGGAGCACACACCCAGCTCCTATGCTTACTGTCTGTGAGGTTGGAATCAGGTCATTAAACATTTCAGTGCCCTGGTTTCCTTTCTTCTGAAATGGGGATAATAGAAGAGGCTGGGAAGATGGCAGAGTAAGAGGACCCTAAATTTACTCATCCCTAGATACAACTAGACAACACTCACATCAGTGTTACTAATCCAGAAAATGACCTGCAGACTGACAGAACAAATCCCACAGCTACTGGTAGAGAAGAGGCCACATTGAGGGTAAGAAGGACAGAGACACAGTGGAGAGCTAGCCAGACTGCAGGCCATCCACAGAATGGCTGAGTTCCGAGATGGGAGAGAAACAGACCCTCACTCCAGAGAGTTTGTGCAGGGAAGATGAATCCCTATAACATTTGGCTTTGAAAACTAGAGGGGCCAAATTTCATAAGTTCTTACAATCAGTGTCCTACTGGAACTTTTTAAAGCTTGGAACTTTAAAAATCAGAGGGGTTAGCTCTTGGAGAGCCTGAAGGGTAAGAGGAAACTGAATGCCTACTCTTAAAGAGATAGCACAACAAACAGCCCATTGGATTTACAGCATAAAAGCAGGAGTTTGAAAAATTCCTGGAGCATATGAGAGGAAGAGTTATTTACTAATCTCAGAGCATGTGCTGGAGGTGAAGGGATCTTTGGGAGACTTCTCCGGGAAAAAAGGAGCTCACAGGGCACCATTTCCCAGCTCTAGCCCCCAGTCTAGACACACAGCCACCTACAGAAATCAGCAGCACTCACTACCTAAGTTGCTAACACCAAGATCTGCCCCCTGGGCTTCAGGGATCTGTCCCCTCCAGTCACACTTGCCGTAGTCCCAATACCGAGGGTTTCTTTTCCCAGAAGACTGGCACAACCTTGCTGATGTTGTGTCTTCAGACCCATAGGCTTTGTGAGGCCTCAGTTCTGGTGGTAGTAGAGGCAGGCTCCATGGAAGACCAACACATACCTTATTAAAATTGTGTGCTTCCACCTGGCCAACCTGGTCTCTGTCGTGTCAACATGTCCCTTTTGGCACGCTCTTGGCTAGAGCTTACTCAAACTGGGGCCATAACCCTGGTTCAAGCAGCCCCATTTGGGCCCAGAAACACTCCCAAGTAACTTCTGCCTTGGGATGCAGGGATAAAAACCACACATGCCTGTCAGATGGTAGCCCCAGCAGTGGATTTGGGGCAGACATCTGGTCTGATTTCAGGCTCTGTCCAAATACAAAAGCTTCTCACAGGGAAAGCAGCCAGTAGTTTGGAGCTACTGCATCTCTGGGAAATGCCTTGTCTGACTAAACTCAAGCTCAAGAAAGCCCCAGACTGGTCCACTAACACCACAGGGACCAAACATTGCCCACAACAGGCAAAGAGATCCACTGCACATGACTGGCCTGAAGAAAAGAAATGGCCAAGACACAGTAGCAGGGTGTACACAACATACACAGTAGACACCCCTTAAGCACCAGGTTCTGGTGAACAGGGGACACAGCACTGCAGGTATGCAGGACTTCTTCATAAAGCCACTACTTTCAAGAGCAAAAGACATAGCTGACATTCCTAACACACATAAACAGGCACAAAGAATTAGAAAAAATGAGGAGACAGAGGACTATGTCACAAATGAGGTAACAGGACAAAATCACTGCAAGAGACCTAAGCAAAACAGATATAAGTAATATGAGTGATAGAAAATTTAAAGTAATGATCATAGAGATACTCACTGGACTTGAGGAAAAGAGTGGAGGACATGTATAGACCCTTAACATGTATAGACTCTTAACAAAGAGATAAAAAAAGAACAAATCAGAGATGTAGTACACATAAATGAAAATAAATACACTATATGGAATAAATAGCTGGCTAGAGGGAGCAGAGGAATAAATTAGTGACCTGAAGGACAGAATAATGGAAAGTAGTCAAGCTAAGCAGGTGTGAGAAAATAATTATACAAAATGAGGATAGACCTAGGGAACCCAGTGACATCATCAAGTGTAATAACTTTTGCATTAAGGGATGTCAGAAGAAGAAGAGAGAGTTAAAGGGGCAGAAAATTTATTTGAAGAAATAATAATTGAAAACTTACATAATCTGGGGAAGACAAAAGATATCCAGATCCAGGATGCATAGAGAGCCCCCAATGAAATTAACCCAAAATCCCAATGAGCAAAACTCCAGAACCAAAAGTCTTCACAGGTGAATTCTACCAAACTTTAAAGAAGAGTTAATATATTCTTCTTAAACTAGTCAAAAAAATAAAATCCAACAATATACTAAAAAAATCATTCACTACAAACAAGAGGAATTTATTCCTGGAATGCAAGGCTGGTTCAATAGTTATAAATCAATCAATGTGACACATCACATCAGCAAGAGAAAGAGTAAAAACCATATGATCATTTCAATAAATGCAGAAAAAACACTTAACAAAGTACAATATCCATTCATGATAAAAAAAAAAAAAACCCTCAACAAAGCAGGTTTAGAGGGAGGATATCACAACATAACAAAAACCTTATATGAAAACCCACACCTAAAACCTACTCAATGGAGAAAAACAGAGCTCTTTCTGTAAAGTCAGGAACAAGACAAAGATGTCCATACTCACAACTTTTATTTAACATAGTGCTAGAAATCCTAGCCACAGCAATCAGAAAACAAAAAGAAATAAAAGGCATATGAATTGATAAGGAAGAAATAACACTTTCACTCTTGGCAGATGACATGATACTATACATAGAAAACCCTAAAGTTTCCACCAAAAAACCACTAGAACTGAAAAATGAATTTGGTAAGGTCACAAGACACAAATTCAATATACAGAAATCCACAGCATTTGTGTACAGTACTAATGAAATAATAGAAAGAGAAACTGGGAAAAGAATCCCATATACAGTTACATCATATATAATAAAATACCTAGGAATAAACCTAAGCAAAGAGGTAAAAGGCTCTGAAAACTATAAAATATTGATGAAAGAAATTAAAGATGACACAAAGAATTGGAAAAACATTCCATACTCATTGATTAGAAGAACAAATACTGTTAAAATATCTGTACTATCCAAAGCAATCTACAGATTGCAATCCCTTTCAAAATACCAATAGCATTTTTCACAGAGCTGGCACAAACCAACCTAAAATTTATATGGAACCACAAAAGTCCCCCAATAACCAAAGCAATCTTGAAAAAGAAAAGCAAATATGGAGATAACACAATTTCAGACTTCAAGTTATATTACAAAGCTGTAGCGGTCAAAACAGTATGGTACAGGCACAAAAATAGACACATAGATCAATGCAACACAATAGAAAACCCAGAAATAAAGTCATGATTACATGGTCAATTAATCTTTGACAGAGGAGGCAAGATTATGCAATGGGAAACAGTGTCTTCAACAAATTGTGTTGGTAAAACAGGATAAAAACATGAAGAAAAATGAAAATGGACTACTTTTTCCACCATACACAAAGATAAAATGGATTAAACACCTAACTGTGAGACCTGAGGCCATAAAAATACCAAAAGAGGCAGTAATGTCTCTGACATCAGCTGTAGCAACATTTTTCTAGATACACCTCCTGAGAAAAGGGAAATAAAAACAACAAGAAAATATTGGAACTACATCCAAATAAAAATCTTCTGCACAGTGAAGGAAACAATCAACAAAACTAAAAGGCCATCTATGGGGTGGGAGAAGATATTTGTAAATGATATATCTGACAAAGGGTTAGTATCCAAAATATATAAAGAACTTATACAACTCAACACTGAAAAACCAAACAATCCAATTTAAAAATGGGCAGAAGACATGAATAGACATTTCTCCAAAGAAGACATCTAGATGTCCAACAGACATATGAAAAGATGCTCAACATCACTCATCATCAGGAAATCAAAACTGCAAATGAAATGTCACCTCATACCTGTCAGAATGGCTAAAATCATCAACTCAAGAAATAACTAAGTGTTGGTGAGGAAGTGGAGTAAAAAAGGAACCCATGTGCACTGCTGGTGGAAGTGTAAACTCGTCCAACTGCTGTGGAAAACAGTATGGGAATTCCTCAAAAACAGTATGGGAATTCCTACCCTATGATCCAGCAATTTCCCTACTGGGCGTTTATGCCCAAAATACAAAAACACTCATTCAAAGTGGTACATGGACACCTATGTTTATTGCATCATTATTTACAATAGTAAGATATGAGGGCAACCCAAGTGTCCATGCACAGATGAATGGCTAAGGAAGATGTAATATATACATATATATATTATATATATAATATATATATAATATATATATGGAATGTAGTATATATGTAGATATATATTGTATATGTATATGCAATATACAACATAGTATATATATTAGGAATTGATGTTTTATACATATATTGTGCATATATTATATATTATACATATATACAATTATATATTTATATAATTATGTATTATACATATGTGTATATATATATATATATATCTCCACACACACACAATAGAATATTACTCAGTCATAAAAAAAGAATGAAATCTTGCCATTTGCAAAAATATGAATGGACCTAGAGAGTATAATGCTAAGTGAAATAAGCCAGTCAGAGTAAGACAAATGTCATCTGACTTCACTATCAGAGGGGGTGATAAACCATGGCAGATTGTGGACTCTGAGAAAGAAATGAGGGTTTTAAAGGGGAGGAGGGTAGGGGGTTGGGTGAGCCTGGTGGTGGGTATTACGGAGGGCACGTATTGCATGGAGCACTGGCTGTGGTGCACAAACAATGAATTTTGGAACACACACACACACAAAAATCAATTTAAATTTAAAAAAAGAATTTAAGAAACAAAACAAAGGGAAAAAAGAGACAAATCAAAAAACAGACTCTGAAATACAGAAAACAGATGGTTATCAGAGGAAAGGTGGATGGGGGTGGATGAAATTGGTGAAGGGGATTAAACATATACTTATCATGATGAGCACTGAGAAATGTATGTGGCAATTCTATCATTGTATTATACGTCTGAAACTAATAAAACACTGTATGTTAACTACACTGGAGTTAAAATTTTTTTAGAAGTAAAAAAAAATGGGGATGATAATAATAGTACCTGTTTCCTGAGACTGATATAAGGAAGAGATGGGCTGATACATGCAAAGAATGAGGCCTAGAACACAGTAAGCACTCCGAAGCTGTCAGTTGCTATCCTCCTCATTACTATTATTAAACTATAAACTAGGTGCCCTTATTAAAAATTAACAAGTTCTTTTTCATTAAGGGATATTTTACCTGCTAAATTATAAGCAGAAAATCAAGGGGTTATGAATAGAAATTTTATTTTCTTTCTTGATAATTGCTTTCTTTTTTACCTAAAGTTTAATTCTCACTACACAGACAAAACACATATATCCTTATTCATTTAATAAACATTTACCCATGATTTGATAACACAATGCAGACCAGACCTCTCTTTCATTGATACCATATCACTAGCTTCTCTCATGGTTCCTAGCACATGGTATAGATAACATGTAATGGGCAAGTGAATGCATAAGTCCCTACTGTGTGCTCATGGTACTTGGCCATGCAAAGCTGAATGAGTCCCAGTCCTTAGGCTGAATGAGAGAGGCAGGCATGTAAGTTCTATAACCAATGCCTCACAGAGGCAGGCCTTGCTGGCTCCTGCTGGGTCACTTGGAGACAGGTCTCAAAGGAGGGTTAGAAATTCACTCTGGATAAGACTTCGCTCTAAGTGAAGACATACATGTAAGCTTCTGGAGGCTTGAGAGATCTTGGGATGTTCTAAGAATGGTGAGTAGTCTGATATGACTGAGCACAGAATGTTTGGTTATAGGCAAGCAGGATCTGAGACCAGCATGGAGGCTGGGGCCAGACATCAGTTGTTCTCGTGTTCCATGCTGAGGAGTTCAGACTCCTTGCTGAGGGCAGTGGAAACCACTAAAGGCTTTTGAGTAAGAAAGTAGAAGCATTAAAAAAAAAAGTGTATGTTTGGATCAGTGGATAGGTGATCATTGAGGATACAACAGTGAGAGTGGATGGAGGTGAGGTGAGGGCATTTCAAAAGCAGGGAGACCAACAGGAAGCTCCTGGGGATAGCTTGGAGAGACATGGCTGTGGTCTGAACGGGAATACTGGAAGGGGGAGAAGGGAGAGGCTTGAGAGACTTTTTAATGGTAGATTTGACAGGATTTTGAGATTAAATGTATAGAGAGGACTGAGAACAGAAAGTAGGAGAGAAAATGACAGCCTGTGTCCCTTTTAGCCACTATTTGGGTGAACTGCGGGATGGTGGAAACATTCCTGGATTCTACCTGTGCGGGGGGGTGGGGGGTGGTGGTGGTGGATAAATAATGAGTTCTGGTACACACAGATGTGCCCGTTATATGTACCTGTGCACACGTGTGCATACATACCATTACCCACTTGTAATTATTGACATTAAAACAGAAAATAAAAAGTCACAGACGGGGTTATAAGGGTGCCTTAATATAAAACAAGGATGCATCTTCCCCAAAAAGGTTTGGATTGAGAAGAGGGCCAGGAAGAAACTACATGCATAGTCACTGGATTGCGGGATGACCTAGACCTGCTTTGTCTTCAGTCACCACTGACTGGCAAGATCTGTTTCTTGCAATGGTGACCTTCACTAGATAAAGTAACATCCTGTATCTACAAATATGACACCACTACCCACTGCCCACAAGAGAAACCTCTGAGTCTTCATCCTCCCTGGGATGATGACAGTTTCACAGCAGCAGCTGGTCATGACTACAGGTGCAGCCTGAGACCTTAAACAGGAGGAAACAGAATGGCCCCCATGAGAATGGAGGTCCCCTGACCTTTGCCTTGTTAATGACACTCTAATCAACAGAGCAAACCAGTCACGCCCGGCAGAGGGTGCTTTAAACCCCAGTCCCTGCCTGCTTTCCTGGAACAACATGCCTTGTGACATTAAGTACTGAAATTAAATGTTAAATTCAGAGGAAGGGCAATATGGTATGAAAAGACAATGCAGCACACAGATGTTAAGAGAACGTGGACTTCTTCTTGACTTATTTTTGAGGGGCATAGGCCTTTAACCAGGCTGGGGGCTCTTCTTGCCTGTCACTACATGGGTGCATCATAGGGGCAGGAGGGACCCAGTCTGCACTCAGCACGGCTGTGGCTGTAATAGGACAGCTTTATGGCAAGTGAGGAGGCACATCTATTACAGAGTCTCTTGCTCCAAGCTGCAGATGAGAAAAATCCTCTAATCTCACTCAGTTTTAATCCTGGATTAAGGCAGATTTGTTAACAAAACACTAGTAAAATCAAGAATAGTTTGCAATTATCTTCAACTTCTATTACATGTATTTTATGGTTTTAGAAACACACACAGATGAAGTATATTTTAAATTCCCTGCACTTATGAATACAAGTTCCAGGAAATTAGGAGTTCCAATGACAAAGTGACAGCTGGAAAACACAAAGAGGGATGAAAAGAGAGAAGAGAATGGTTTGATGAAGAGAATATTCTTATTATTTATCTAACAGGCTAATCCAATCAAAATGTCAGCCCCAAAGAGTGCTGGTGCGGAGAGCAATGGTGAGTTTGTGGAGATGTGTGTAGTGTGTGTCAAGCTCAGACACAGGAGTGCTAGACCAAGTTGTCTCTCCCACCTTCAGAAGAGCGGTATTAGCTGTGTAGACTAGGATTTCCAGCAACTCAAGGGGAATAAACTATCCTGCCTCTTCTACTCTGCACCTAGGACACCTCCAGATACGACATCACATCCTTGGGGAATCTGCGAAACCCTGAAGGGGACAGCCCCATTCGACCACACGGAACCCAGGTCTCCAAACAGTCCACACTTCAGGAGACTCATGTGGCTGCCTCTTTTCTCACTTCTAGAATCGAGGCTCCTGGTGGTGCTAAGACAGTGCAGTCAGGTTACAAGATGGCCCTGCTCCTGTGAACCTTTGGGAGGGCATTTGGGTACCATCAGCCTGTGAGAATGGATCACTTTCTGTACATGCTTTCTGTTTGTGCTGGCCTTGTTTCAGTTTGTTATGCATATACCCTCTCTTCCCTTGGGAGTGATTCTGAAGTGGGGACGGTCCAGAGACATAACTGCCCCCACTGCCCACAGGTGGGGTCCAGCTCACATGTATATTTTCTTTGTTCAGCACAGAGTTAGCTCATACAATGCTGGGATGGTGGAAAGCGTGGAAAGCTTTGTTCAGCACAGAGTTAGCTCATACAATGCTGGGATGGTGGAAAGTGTACCCTTCACATAACATACACATTCCTGGCTTGTGGCAAATATGAGAGATGTGGTAACTCAGCGCTGCATTCCACCTAGTGACAATCCTCAGGAGAGCAGGGGTAGCCATTCCCAATAGGTTAAGTGGGTGCACACAATGCTCACCACAGGCCACACGACTCCCTAGGTACCACTCTTCACAGGGGCTGACTATCCATGGCATTCATCGCTTATCTTGCTCGTGCTGCTGTTCATCTTACAGTCAAGGAGATATGGACTCTTTATTGCTCCTGTGTCTCTCTTGGGGAAATTGAGAGACCACAGAGCTGCATGCTTTGCCAGCATGCTCACTCATTTATGGTGCTTGCCTGGACCCTCTGGGCATTTGTTTTTGTAACCCTAACAAGTCCAGGCCCATATATCTGGCCAAATCCATATTTACACAGAACAGCGTGCACTGTTACAGACCAGCATCTTGGATTTGACCAGAAGCCGTGGATCTTTGGGAATGCCAACTTCCCAATTCATGAATGTCAATCTGCAGATCTTACTATGATGAAGAGAAACATTTCCTAGAATTGAGGTTCAGCTTTAGGAGGTTCAGAACACCCTGAAATTGTATGTGAAATCTTAGGTGAATAAGAGGATTTTTTTTTTTCTTGAAGAGACTGTTAATAACTTCCATTAGATTCTCAAAATAATGTTCCAAAAGAATTAATGATTTAGTAAACTGAACATATTTGTACCCTATCTATAACATAAAAGTTATAATAAATTAGGACCAGGCATTAAAAATGAGAGTTGGTTCAGCTGATCTGGCTATTTGGGACTAAGGTCCCTTCCCCACGACCTTATCATATGTCTCCCTGGATCATTCATTATTGAGGCTCTTGATCCCTAACAAGAATAAAAGGGTTTTTGGTTGGAAAAAAAAAAGAAAAGAGGGGTGCCTGGGTGGCTCAGTGGGTTAAGCCGCTGCCTTTGGCTCAGGTCATGATCTCAAGGTCCTGGGAACGAGTCCCAGAGTCCCGCATCGGGCTCTCTGCTCAGCGGGGAGCCTGCTTCCCTCTCTGTCTCTGCCTGTCTCTCCGTCTACTTGTGATTTCTCTCTGTCAAATAAATAAAATCTTTAAAAAAAAAAAAAAGAAAAGAGGTCATCTGATTCTTATTCCAGGACTCTCTGCTACTTTAGCTCTGCTCCCCACTTAGCTTATAAAAAATAAAAAAGAAAAGAAAAAGAAAAAAAGAAAAGAAAAGAAAACTAGGCAAAATAGTTTAAAAGAAAATGTGCTGGGACATGAGTTTTAAATAAATTCTAAAACTTCTGGAATTTCAGGGAAGAAATTTAAATGCAGGAGCACCTGACTAGGGTTCAGTTGCAAAAACCTTCCTCCAATGGCTGGGAGAAGCATGGACAGAGTGGGGCGAAGCAGAGAGAGGGAAGCAGTTAGCAGGTCACCTAGAATTTGAAGAAGCAGGACAGCAAAAGAGTGTGATGGTGAGAATGGAGGAGATGGATAGATTCTAGGTATTTGATGACTTATCTAATGTGCAAAGGAAGGAGTGTTGCTTTGGGCTCCTACATAGATGGACAT
Organism: Mustela nigripes; assembly: GCF_022355385.1. Classification (NCBI taxonomy): domain Eukaryota; kingdom Metazoa; phylum Chordata; class Mammalia; order Carnivora; family Mustelidae; genus Mustela; species Mustela nigripes. Next base: position 93,862,462 of record NC_081558.1, read on the forward strand.
GCCAATCTGAGCTCGAGCTCACAGGAGCCAGAACCGGTCTGAGGGAGACTGAATCTGATTTTTGAAAGTTGATTTTTGGTGCTTAAATTTGGGATGTCCCTAATCTCTTTCTAGATCTCAGTTTTATCATTTCTAAAATGTAGCATTTTTACCTGAAAAAAGATTTTTTGAAGCTTATTATATATAAAGATATACCTTATGAAGTTATATGTGTGATTATATTAAATGAGATTGTATACATGAAAAGGACCTTCTAAACTAAATATTAAAATTCTTTCTATAAATAATAATTATTTAATATATAAGTAAAGTCTGTCTTCCTTGCAAGGGATTAAAAACCTAAAGCAAACTGAGCTGAGTGTGAAGGGAACACATCAGCTTATTTACAAAGAAAATTTATTTTTTATTTTTATTTTTTAAGATTTTATTTATTTACTTGACAGAGATCACAAGAAGGCAGAGAAGCAGGCAGAGAGAGAGAGGAGGAAGCAGACTCCCTGCTGAGTAGAGAGCACAATATGGGGCTTGATCCCAGGATCCCTGCGATCATGACCTGAGCCGAAGGCAGAGGTTTTAACCCACTGAGCCACCCAGGCATCCCCCAAATTTATTTTTTTTTAAATATTTATTTTTGAAAGAGAACAGGTGAGAGTGTGCTTGAGTGGGGGGAGGGGCAGAGTCTCAAGCAGACTCCCTGCTGAGTGCAGTGCTCCAGGTGTGGGGCTTGATCCCAAGAACCATGAGATCATGACCTGAGCACTGAAACCAAGAGTTGGATGCTTAACCTGCTGTGCAACCCAGGTACCCTGTAAATAAAAAGTTTAGAGAAAGGTCTAGTTTTAGGTACAGCTGGATCCAAGGATTCCAGATTCTGCTCCAGTTCTTGGCTGAGTCTTCTCTGCTTTGTGTAATGGGTCTATTCTCAAAGAAGCTTTCTTCTTGAGGGGGTCAAATTGGTAGCAGCAGTCCAGCCCCCTAGTCTTCCACACCAGAGAGGATTTTATCATTAGTGTAGGACTGTGCATAGAGGAGATGCAGAGTATACTTCTGGTGAGCTGGATATCTGGGATCCATGGCTGAATACACAAGCATTCACAGAGCTCTTAAGATTCAATGCCTCTTTTAGAGGATTGACTGGGATGAAAATTCAAAAGTCCTGATAACTAGAAAGCCCCATTCAAGGGAAGGTAGTCAGGATTTAGCCAGTGGAGATACCCAGAAAAATTATAATTCTCTCCTGGATTATTAAATTGAGAGGTTCTAGGATTTCTGTGTGCATTGGACAAGAATCTGAGGTCCAGGATCTTCCAGGACCTCTGCAAAAGGAACTGCACATTCCTCCCCACCCCAACCCTGAGCCTCTGCTCCCAGAGCCTGGAGCTTGTCTGGCTGAAAGTTCTCAGGGCCAGGGCCCTTAAGATAGGCAGGGAGGATTTGAGACATAAGTTGTGGTTAGCACTTTAGTTCTGGGCCAGTTGATCATAAATAGATTTTGACGGTGCACATAAAGTACACCGACTGCCCACACACACCTACAAGTGGATTTGCACATGTGTGCAAGTGTATATAGACACACACCCGTGCACACGCACATACCTCAAAAAGCAATTTTCCCCCCAGAGCATCAAGAAAGTTCCCCTTTCCACTTAAATGCTTTTCCAAATAGTCTTATTTTATTTTATTTTTTTTATTTATTTCTCTGCCATATCCTTTTCAATCTGGAAAGTGACTTGGCCTCTTTTCCCCCATCTATTTTCTGCCTTCCCACTATTCAGTTTAGGCATGAAACACAGAACTAGATTGAAAGCATTCAATGGCTATTCAATCGGAGAAGAAAAGAGCCCCTTGGAGCTTTATTAGATATGAAGATCCACAATAAAAATCAATTTCTGCCTCTTTATGCAGTTTAAATGACAAAGCACCCACCCATTCTGCAGCCATTGTGCCGGGGAAATGTAATTCAGTCCCCGAGCTGGGCCCAGAGCACAGCAGACTCCCTGACCTGCACTGACAGATTCCAATATGATACAGACCTTCGGAGATAATGACAGCCACTTCATCTCACTGCAAGAAAAAAGTTATCTGATATCTTTGAGGGTTAAAAGGCTATGTGGGCAGCATTTTCAATAACCCACTAAATCAGCATCTTAAAAAATACCTAAGCTTTGTTCCTTTAAAAAAAATTTGCCCCTTACTCCTAACTCCATTTCTGAGCCCCAGATGACAGTGTCACAAGTGTCTCCTGCCAAACCCATTGAGCCTTCTTCAGCACAGAAAGGGAACCTCCTAGATAATTAGTCCAAAGGAAAACAAGGTGAGAGAAATGTCTTTATTCTTCTATGGAATACAGATCTTCAGGTGTCCAGGTCTTGACAAAATAAATAAAATGAAACCAACTTCAAAACAAAATAAACAAAACAAAACAACAACAACAACAAAAAACACCCTGCTCCCAGATCTGTTCTAAACAGTTTAAAATGCTACTATAAAAAGTTTTCTTAATAGGAGCTGACACAGCCCCTTTAATAGAAAGATGACTGTGTTTGGAGGAAGTTTGTAACTGAGTTGTTGCCAAGGGAACCACTGGAAACACTACAGCTGGTCATTAGTTTCCAATGGTAGAAAATGATTCAGAGAGAAATGGAGAAAAGCTAAGGAATGAGAGGCGTATTTCTCCTTTTGTTTAAGGTGAGTTGAGGATGGTTTGCTTGTAGGAAAACATGTAATGGGAAATCAGTCCTGATAGTTCCCATTTCTGAGCCTGGAGAGGGACACATGTAGTCTCTCACTCTCATCAGTGGGGTAGAAGGGTATAGAGATGGTGAGAGAGAAACTGCATCTGTTCTCTGGTCACTGGGAAGAACTCAGATGGAGAAGGCTGCAGGATGATTAAACAAAGACTGAGGGAAGGACTTCAGGCTCTCACCTGAGAAAAGAGCAGGATGTTACAAAACCACATGGTTGCAATCTCTAAGTCCTGTGAGGGATTCGAATGAGCCAGACTGATGAGGCATTGCTGGGGGTGTGGTGGGGGTGAAGTGGGGGTGGGAGCTCTGGGTTCGAAGAGCCCTGTGTGACTCTAGGAAATCTTCTCACTGCTTGGGTCTCTAGTTGATAGGGTAAGAAGTCTCTGCCAAATGATCCTTAAAGTCCCTTTTATTGTCCTCAAAATTTATCATTTGATCCCCAAATACAGTTATTTGATATATATGATATATAATATTGTCATGTATGATGTACAACTGTATAGTTAATGCCCTTTGATTTTATATTTTAAAAATGCTTTGCAACCAACCATTCTAATAAACATTCCTTAAAAAGTGGAAAATCTCAATTTAGCTCCATATCTGGGAAAGCATGACACCACTGCACAGGCCTGTCATGGCCAATAGGTTTTGTCTTGTGTGCCAACTCTGACTGACAGGCAGCGGCTATCTGGAGCAGTGCTGTCTGATAGAAATATGGGAGACATAAAAATGAGCCACATTTGTAATTTTTAAAAATGTGCTAAAAAAACATGCCAATATAATGTACCCTCTTAACCATTTTAAGTGCACAGTACAGTAGTGTTAACATATGCACTTTGTTATACAACAGTTCTCTAGAATGCCTTCACCACGAAAAATTGAAACTTATAGCCATTAAACAATAATTCCTTTTTCCTCTCTCCTCTGGTCCTTGGTAGCCTCTTTTCTTTTTTTTTTATATTTTATGGTAAAAATTTTTAAAATTATTTTCAGCATATCAGTACTCATCATTTTTGCACCACACCCAGTGTTCCATGCAATCTGTGCCCTCTATAATACCTACCACCTGGTACCCTGACCTCGCACCCCCCCATGAGTGGAATCAGACAGTATTTGTCCTTTTGTGACTAGCATATTTCACTTAGTGTAAGGTTCCTGCATATTAGAGCATGTGACAGGATTTCCTTCTTTTTTAAGGCTGCATGTTATTCTATCTTAATGTTTATATCACATTTTCATTATCTATTCATCCACTGATAAACATGTGGGTTTCTTCCGCATCTTGGCTATTGTGAATATAATGCTGCAAATCAACATGAGTATGCAAATATTTTTCTAGATCCTACTTTCAATTCTTTTGGATACATACCCAGAAGTGGGATTTTTAGATCATACAGTAATTTTATTTTTAATTTTTTGAGGAAGCTCCATATGTTTTCCATAGTGGGTATGCTATTATACAATACTACCAACAGTGCATGAGGGTTCTAATTTCTCTGTATCAGCTTTAATATATATATATATATTTTTTTGTCTTCATTCATTTGTTGACAGTGGCCGTCCTAACACGTGTGAAGTAATATCTTATTGTGGTTTTGATCTACATTTCCCTGAGTATTAGTGAAGTTGACCATGTTACATGCTTGTTGGCCATTTGCATATCTCCTTTAGAGAAAGTCTCTTCCAGTCCTTTGTCAATTTCTTAATTGGATTATTTGTTTTGTGGTTTTGAGTTATAGAATTTTTTTTAAAATATGTTCTAGACATCAACCATTTTTCAGATATATAATTTGCAAGTATTTTCTCCCATTTTGTAGGTTGCCTTTTCACTCTGTTTTTCCTTTGCTGCACAGAAATTTTTAAGTTTGACCTAGTTTCATTTGCCCATTTTTGCTTTTGTTACCTGGGCTTTTTTCACCACGTCTAAGAAATCAGGAGAAAATTCAATGTCACAAAGCTCTCCTTCTCTGTTTTCATCTAGGAGTTTTTCAGTTTCATGTCTTATGCTTGTCCTCACTCTGTTTTGAGTTAATTTTGGATATGGTATAAGATAAGAGTCCAACTTCATTCTTCCATGTGTGGCTATCCAGTTTTTCCAGCACCATTTGTTGAAAAGATTAGCCTTTTCCAAATTGTATAGACTTGATATCCTTCTCAAAGGTCATTTGACCATTTGCTGAGGGTTTATTTCTCATGTGTAATTTTAAAATTTTCTAGAAGTTTATAAAAATAAAAAATTTAAAAAAAAATAAATAAATAAAAAAAAAAAGAGGAAGAAAACCTAAAAAAAAAAAAATTTTCTAGAAGTCATATTTTTTTTTAAAGATTTTATTTATTTATTTGACAGAGAGAGATCACAAGCAGGCAGAGAGAGAGGAGGAAGCAGGCTCCCTGCTGAGCAGAGAGCCCGATGCGGGCCTCGATCCCAGGACCGTTGTATTTTTAAAGAAGAAACAGGATTAATCAATTACATATATATGTGTATATGTATATATAGTTTAATTCAATAAATCTGAAATCTTTCAGATACAAAATAATTAATTAAATATTATATATACTTTTTAGCTAAGTTTTCAAAATGTGGTATTTGTTTTATATGTAAGCACATGTCAGTCCAGACTGGCCATATTCCAAGTGTTCGATGGTCACGTGTAGCTAGTGGCTACAAACTGAACAGCACATTCATGTCTAGAGACTTGTGTTGAGGATGGTGTTTCCTTGATCAGTTAGCAACATCTGCAATGGATAAACTTTAGGAGTGTACACATAGCATGTTACCACTTATTTGTCAGGCTGGCTTGGGTCACAACCAGGACTGTGACTAGGCTCCCATTTTACCATAATTTTAAGTTTGGGTTTTTGTGTTGAGGTGACATAAGAAAGATCTCAGTTTTCATTGAAAAAAAAAATGAATTTAGGGATTTATGGCACTGGAGCAGGTTCTCCTTAGCAGATCCAACTTCCTACCTTTGGAGAAAAGTTTTTCTGTGTTAGAAGAATCCCTCCTAAGAATTGAGGTCCACATTTCTTCTCTGTGGTTTGAGTTAGTTGCTACTTCGTTGTGACGACAGATAGTGAACACAAATCCAGCCTTCAGTTGTATAGTTAGAAGTTCAAGTGGAAGGAAAGCAGTGTTTTAGCACGTACCCTAATTTTTTTTTTAAGGTTTTTTTTTTTTTTTTTTTTTTTTACAGAAAGAGAGAGATCACAAGTAGGCAGAGATAGAGAGGAAAGGAAGCAGGCTCCACAGTGAGCAGAGAGCATGATGCAGGGCTTGATCCCAGGACCCTGGGATCATGACCCGAGCCAAAGGCAGAGGCTTTAACCCACTGAGCCACCCAGGTGCCCAGCACGTACCCCAATTCTTGCTACACCCCTAAATTAATCATTGTGGTATCCTGTTCTAAGCTAGAAAGAGTTTAGAGGAATAATCAGATTTTGTTTTCAAAGAGATACATTTTTAATAATCAAAGCATATTCCCAGTTATCTAAACCTTTATCTGAGTGTGTGACCATACATTTTTTTCAGAGGCGTAGGGGATTAATTTGTGCCTTTTATTATAATCCAGTACAGCCAAAACGATTTTTCAAGATATGAGCAGTCATCATTACGTTCTTTGCTGACTCTTCTTAATCTCTTTGTCTTTGACACAAATCATGGTATAATCTTTGACATTTTAAAATTCATCTTCCCAAGTCTAGTTTACTAGAGATAAGAATAATGTTTGTTTTCAAGTTCAAGGAGGCCAAGAGAATAAGACTGGAAGGGCAGCCAAGATAATTTAGTAGGGTCAGCCTTTCTAGGATTTTATACTGTTTCTGGGTTATTTCTTTGAAGTTCAATTCATACTGGGAACCACAGTTTAAAGGCTAGAGCTAGTGTCGTATTGATTCTTTTTTTTTTTTTTTTTGATTCTTAATTTACAGAGTGGTTATTCCCTGGGGAAGTGAACTTCAGATTATTTGGGTAATGATGAAAAACAGTTTATTCCCTATTGAATATTTCTTGGGTCTCCTATCATTTTTTTTAAGATTTTATTTTTTTAAAAGATTTTATTTATTTGAGAGAAAGAGAGTACAAGTATGTGTGTGTAGAGGGGGAAGGGACAGAGGGAGAGGGAGAAGCAGATTCCATTTCTGAGCAGGGAGCCTGATACGGGGCTCGATCCCAGGACCCTGGGATCACGCCCTGAGCTGAAGGCGGATGCTCAACTGACTAAGCCCCGCAGGCACCCCTTGGGTCTCCTTTCTTAAAAGATCATGACTCTTGCTTCATTGTGTGACCTTGATCATATTAGACTCAATATAATGCGACTGATGTGGGATATGAAAAATATTAATAAAAATGTTAGTAATCACTTGGAGCTTATTGAAGTAAAATAAAAATTCCAGAATGAGATACGTTGTCATTAAAAATTCTCTCTTAATTTGGAAGCTTAGGTTCTTGGACTGGACCCATTCCAATTTTGATATTTGGTAAAATATTTAACTGTGCCTATGTGTTCACAGAAAGCTTTCCAAAGAGTAACAAAACGTGGTTAAGAGCTCCATCATTAAATCAGGTTTTTTAAGACAAAATATTAAAGAAATGTTGATTGAATTGCTCATATGGTTCAGAGCTGGCCTCCCCCTTACAGTGCAAGTGGTACAGTAAAGCCAGCTGACTTCATGGAGCAATTAGATGAGGGAGTAATACTTTGCCACACCTCAGGTGATCACAACTGGCACTGGAAAGGTCTCTCAGCCTAAAGATTCCTTCTTTAACTTACCTTACAAGTTGTGAGGTTAGAGATAAGACTTGCCTGGCAAAGTGCTGGAGCTAGAAACCCTATGTATTGATTCTGTGACAGAAATTTAATTTTGGTTGGATTGTCATTTTTCCAGCCTTAAGAACTGAATCATGGTTGGTCAAGCCAATAATTAGCTTTGAAGTGAACCACTTCTGGATAAAGAAGCATAAAGAAGAATATTTCCTTCTTTCAAGAAGGATTTCCCTTGCCTAAAAGAAAGGAAAGGCCACAAAGAAAATACCCCTGGCCTGCACCAGCCTGTTTCCTATCTGCAGGATGACAATGAACCAGTAGTTATCAAAGCATGATCCCCAAGCAACAACATTAGCACCACTTGGCGACTTGTTAGAAATACAAATTCTCAAAAGTTAACTACTGGGACTTCATCAAGTTAAAAAGCCTTTGTAAAGGAAACAGTCCACAAAACTAAAAGGCAACCTATGGAATGGGATAAGATATAATGATATATCAGATAAAGGGCTAGTATCCAAAATTTATAAAGAACTTATCAAACTCAACACCCAAAAAACCACAAGTTCCAGTCAAGAAATAGGCAGAAGACATGAAAAGATATTTCTGCAGAGAACACATCTATGTGGCCAACAGACATATGAAAAAGTGCTCAACATCACTCAGAATTAAGGAAATACAAATCAAAACCACAATGAGATACCACCTCACACAAGTTAAAATGGCTAAAATTGATAACTCAGGAAAAAACATATGTTGGTGGAAAAAGGAGCACCCTCTTACACTGTTGATAAGAATGCAAACTGAATCAACTACTCTGGAAAACAGTATGGAGGTTCCTCAAAATGTTAAAAATAAAACTACCCTATAACCCAGTAATTACACTACTAAGTATTTATCCAAAGAATACAAACATAATTCAAATCATACAAACATGAAGGGGCATATGCACCCCAATGTTTACAGCAGAAATGTCCATAATAGCCAAACTATGGAAAGAGTCCATATGTCCATTGACAGATGAATGGATAAAGAAGATGTGGTATGTATATACAATGGAGTATTACTCAGCCATAAAAAAAGAATGAGGTCTTGCCATTTGTAATGACATGGATGGAACTAGAGGCTATTATACTAAGTGAAATAAGTCAGTCAGAGAAAGACAAATATCATATAATTTCACTTATATGTGTAATTTAAGAAACAAAATAAATGAACAAAGGGGAAGGGGTGGAAAAATAAAATAATATGAAAACAAAGAGGGAGATGAACCACAAGAGACTCTAAAGCAGGAGGCAAACTGAGGGTTGTTGGAGGGGAGGTGGTTAGGGGAATGGGGTAACTGGATGATGGGCTTTAAAGAGGGTACTTGATGTAATGAGCACTGGGTGTTGTATGCAATGATGAATCCCTGAATTCTACCTCTGAAACTAATAATACGTTATATGTTAATTAAATTGAATTTAAACAAAAACTAAAAAGATTAACATAGCAGGCCTGATGACTGCTTTTCTTAGATGGTCCTGTTTGCAAGGTGTCTGAAAACTGGATTTCAGGAGGGTTCCCACCACTTCCTGCTCAGAATGGTTCTTTATGCCTAAACTTTAAAAATAATGTCATTAATACTGAATACCTGCTTTCTGCAATTTTGGTACATACTGAAGCCTCCTTGGTCTATGACATCAATAATAATGGCAGCACTCAGTGGTGTAGAGGGTGAATCCTTCTGTTTCTGAATTAACCAACCCAGGAATTACCTACCTTTTGACTTCTTGAATGAGATAATAATATATTAATACCCCATCATGTAAAAAAAATCCAAATGAATAATACATTATTACTATAACTCAGGGGTTGGCAACTATGACCCACAGGTCAAATCTGGTCCATTCCTTATTCTTGTATGGCTTGTGGGATAAGAATGGTTTTTACATGTTTAAATGATTGAGAAAAATTAAAAAGAATAATACTTTGTAACATGTGAAATATATATAAAATTCATATTTCAGTGTCCATGAATAAAATTTTATTGGAACGCATCCATTTATGTGTTTTCTCTGGCTGCTTTCATGCTACAATGCATACACAGTTGAGTAGTTGTGATAAAGACCATATGCCTCATAAGCTTAAAATACTATCTAGTCCTTTACAGAAAATGTTTGCTGATCCTTATTATAATTGATTGATCCTCTTCACTTTTTTAGGGCCCGGAAAAAAAAAAAAAACTACACCTTTTCAGATTTTTCTGTTACACATGTACTATTTGGCTTTTATGAGCAGGTTTGCTGTCTCCCTTCCTCAGACCTTTCTCCCTTTTCCAGAACTATCCAACAACCTCGAGGAGTAAGTCCTACTTCTAATCTTCAGCAGAAAAGAAGTTGGTAGTCTGTTCATTGCTTCTGTCCCGGGTGGGTCCTTGTCTGCCACTGCCTTGATTCTCTTCCTAGTTCAGATGCCACATAGTCCAAGATGGTGCCCACTCCATGTCACATGCACATGATAAACTTTTTATTTTCAGAACAAAGTTGTCATGCCAGGATGGCTGGATCTCCAGAGGCTGCCAGAACCACCTCTTTACACTAAACCTGTAGGATCATGTATGGCCTGGGTCATTAGTCCTGATGCCCCTCCCTATCAGTTAGTTACAATATAGACATATAATACTATATTAGTTTCAGGTGATTTGACAATTATAAATATTATGAAATGCCCACCGTGATAAAGTTATCATCTGTCATCAAAATTATTATATTATTGACTATATTCCTTATGCTGTACTTTTCATCCCTGTGTCTTATTTATTTCATAACTAGAAATTTATTCCTCTTGATCTCCTTCATCAATTTTGCCAATCCCTTCTGCCTCCCCTCCCCCCAGCAAACACCAGTTTGTTCTCTATATTCACAAGTCTGTTTCTATTTTTGTTGTTTGCTCATTTGTTTCTTAGATTCTCTATATAGGTGAAATCTGATAGTATTTGTCTTTTCCTGTTTGAGTTATTTCACTTAGCATAATACGCTCTAGGTCCATCCATGTTGTCACAAATGGCAAGATTTCATTAGTTTTTATGACTGAGTAATATTCCATTGTGTATATATACTACATCTTCTTTACCCATTCATCTATAGATGGTCTTGGTGTTTGTTCTTTTATGTCCATAGACTTTGACCAGAATCACTGTCATCCATTTCCATAGTCTCTCTTAACTGTGCACCTTACTTCCAAGAAAGCCCCTGAGTTCCTTATACAGGTTTACCTGGTTCTTCTTCAGAGCTGTAGAAAGGGCGCTTGGGTGGCTCAGTGGGTTAAGCCTCTGCCTTCAGCTCAGGTCATGATCTCAGGGTCCTGGGATTGAGTCCCACATCGGGCTATCTGCTCAGCGGGGAGCCTACTCCCCCTCCCCCTGTCTCCCTCTCTGCCTACTTGTGATATCTGTCAAATAAATAAAAATAAAATCTTTTAAAAAAGAGAGAAACATGTTACTACAAAAAACAATACTGGAATAACAAGTCAGTGTTTTAGCCCAGGTTCCCTAGAAAACAAAGTATGAGGTCAGAATTAAGAGCTGAGCCTTTATCTGGGAGGTAAAATCCCAAATGTACTTGATGGGGCACGTGGGTGGTTCAGTGTATTAAAGCCTCTGCCTTCAGCTCAGGTCATGATCCTGGGGTCTTAGGATCAAGCCCCACATCCTACTCTCTGCTTGGCAGTGAGCCTGATTCCCTCCCACACCCCCCACACCCCCGCCTGCCTCTCTGCCTATTTGTGATCCCTCTCTCTGTCAAATAAATAAATAAAATATTAAAAACAATAAAAGAAACCCCTGACATCAAATTCTTTGACACTCCTCTGATCATGAGGGGATGCATCTGCACTCCTCTTGAATCTGGGTTCACTTGTGTCTGCTTTGACCCACAGAGAGTATGGTAGAAGTGATACAGTGCCAAGCCTGAACCCAACTTCTAAGAGGACTAAGAGGTTTTCTTCCTTACTTTGTGCCCTGAGCCACCATGGAAGGAGCTCCACTACACCAAGGCCACCACATTGTGAGGAAGCCCAAGATAGCCATGGGGAGATATAGATGCTGATCCACAGCCAGTCTGCAATTGCTTCAGCCCCTGACCTTTTAATCTTGTAGCAGAAGGCCTGGAAATCATTAAATCACTAAATTTCCTCCCCACAGAATCATGAGATGTAACAATAAGAAACCATTTCTTTATTAATATAGAACCATAAGCTACAATATTTCTATTAGTTTGTTACAGAGCAACAGAGGGTGATAGAACTTTACTATAATGCTGAATTTTGCTGTTATCAGAGTTTAACACTTATCAGAGGGAGGCTAAAATCTGCCTTAAAAAGGAATTTCCTTCCATTAATGTCTGTAGTTTAGTTAATGGTGTGATACCAATCCCAACATGAAATATTAATTTCAATGTGAATGTCCTACTTTTGATAATTGTGTGATTTTTGTATCAATTATTAACATTAGGCTGGAAGAAGGGTATAATTGAATTCTCTGAACTATTTTTTGCAACCTCTCTGTAAGTCTAAAATGATTTCAGAATTAAAAAAAAAATAAACAAGTCTTTTTTTCTATGCCTTTTTCTCTTTTGTCTCAGAGGCTGCATAGGTGGACTGCAATCTTTTTCATGGAAAATTGCCAGAGGCAGCTGTATGTGGCCCTATTTAAATCCCTGAAGTCTTGGAAATGCCATCAAATAGGAAGTGGATCTTTAAATTTCTGCCTGGGTGATGTCCATCTCAGAACCCTGTGCTCAGAGCTTGAAGAGAATTTCTGAGACTTCTCTGCATGGCTCTCAGTGGCCCTGCCTAAAGAGGTACTAAAGAGATATGAGAAAAAAACTAATGCAATTGGAGGTCAGTTACGTTGTAAAAGGGATGAGAACCAGCACATCCACTCCCATCAGTCATGCCATCACAACTGCTGAATGTCTGTGACATGTGTAACTCTTCCTACTCTGCTCAGAGCCTCACTTTGTTGACATCATCCCTCTTCTTGAGAAAAGCACTAACTCAAAGACTCATCCTTTTCTGATACTCCTGCTTAAGAACTTCCAAGCCCATCCCATAAGCAATAAAAATTATGTACCCAATTTTCATTGTGAGACCCCATTCCAGAATTGCCTTGAGGTATTATTCCCCATTGCTACAGTAACTCAGTAAGACTTCATTATTCTGTTACTGGATTTCTTTCTTTGAGGAGGGGCTTTTCCATGAAGAAAAGTGAGGGAGATTGAAAGTGAAACTTCTCTGTATAGGGAGATTTTGAGGGGGGGGGGTTCCCAAGAAAGATTTTTCTCATAAAAAAATAGATTAAAAGTGTGAATCAGGAAAAAGGGCAAGGGCCATGTACTCATTTTACTTTTCATTTAAATGCGTCAGGTGCTGAGGATTCAGAGGATAATAAGATGTTTCTTTTTGTGATGCAGGGACAGATATATAAACACTCTGGAACAAACAGTGATAGCCACAGGGACAGAAGAAAGCCCAGATGCATTCGGAGCACAGGTGTTGGGAAGCCTCACTTCACTGAACACCATATTAGTACCCACTTTCTCGCCCTCAGTCTGCTGCAGCCACACCAGCTTCTCTGTTCTTCTCCCAATATGCCAAGCTCTGGCTCTGCTTCAGAGTCTTTGTACTAGTTGTCCTGTCTGGAACATTCTACTCCCAGGTATTCATGCAGTTTCTTCCCTCACTTTAGGTCTCTGGTCAAATGTCACTGTAGCTAAAATTTCAACTTTCTAATGCCCTATCCCCTTTCTCTTCAGACTTTAATTTTTTCTTAACACATATTTTACTTGCATTGTTTATTGATACTTTCTCCTAGTACAATATAAACTCAATAAGGGCATAAAATTTGTCTGCTTTGTTCATTGTTGTATCCCTGGAGCCTAGAACAGGACCTGGTTCTACTAGGTGGTCAATTAATATTTGTTGAATAAATGAAGGAATGAAAGACTGAGACAGGAAGCACTTTCTGATCTCCTTGTCTCTTCCTATCACTTTACTCAGTTTTTCATTATAACACTTGTCACAATTTTTTACTGTTTTAACCTGTTTTTTGTTTGTTTGTTTGCTGTCTTTGCTCTCCACGAATACAATAATTTTGTTTTATTCATTGCTATATAATCTTTGTGCCCAGAATAATGCCTGGGACTTGGTTAATGGGCAATCAAGTTTTTTGAAGAATGAATTCATAAGTAAATGTGTGAATAAGTGAACAAATGAAAAGAGAGCTTTTGATGACTGTTTCCACCCACCCTGGCTACATCTCCAATTCCAGAGCTATAAAGCTCAAAGACCAAGATTCACTGAACTTTGCCTATCTTGGGTACTTAAGAAAAAGCCAAGCTAGAAAGAGCCAACAGGAGAAAGAACCTGGTACGCAAGACAGCTTAGCTGACCGAGAGGCTCCCTTGTGGCCTTGCTAGACCCTGAAACTGGCCCTGAACACAGATAGAAAGGGAGTGAAAACTCTCCCATTCTTTCTGCATGGAAAGCTGCTTCGCCCACAGACAATACATAGACTGGGATTTCTTCTTCTAAATAAACATAACTTCCTATTTCTCTGTTCCCCTAGTATCTTTGCTCGCACCCCTGTCCCCATAGTAGATGTAAGAGTGTGCAAAAGAGAAGAGAAGAAATGCCATTGTTCATTCACAGCACCCTGGCCTGATCAGAATATTAGAACTACCTGGACTGGAAGGAATTTGCATAACTCCCTCACCAGATCCTCATTCCCTCATCCTCCCTTTAATTCTAGCTTTTAGAAGCTTTGCAGGGGTTTTTAATTACAATAAAAAAAAGGGCATGTACAGTAGTTAAGTGAAATAAAATAACAATACTTAAAATTACAATTGAGCCCCAAACGATGGACAGTTTATTCTCTGCCTTAAAATAAAATAGCTTTCATCTTTTCCCCCTTACAACAGCCTCCTCCGCCTAGATAATGCATTTCGTTAGATTTATTTGCTCAGCCCCGAAAACTTGACACTAAGGGGATTATTTAGTTTTAGATTTGCTGTAGTCCATAGTAATAGCCAACAGGGAACGGAATGAAGCAGCAATATTAGCAGGACGATGGGAGGGGAGGGGGCCGGGGAGGGGGTTGTGCAGTGTGCTGCTAAGCAAAACTGCTTGCATAAACACCATTAAGAAGATTTAGACATTGCTTTCCTTATCATCAGCACTCCTGGAAGAAATAAAAAAAAAAAAAAAAAAGAAAGAAAAAAAGAAAAAAGGGAAAAGGGACAGGCCTTGACTTGCTGTGTATGCGTTTCCATTAAAGGTTCAATAGGAAATAAAACCAGCTGAGAGTCCAAATGCAATGACGCTACAGACCCATCCACGCTGCCTCATCATGGTCCAAAAGAGACATTTGTTCCACATGGTACAGGAAGGAGCAGCTGGATAGAGAACAAAACACCCATCACCCCATCTGTGATGAGCATAGGAGACAAGAAGGCTGCTGCCTGGGTGGTGCAGTGCTCTCGTATATCACACCCCCACCTCCTTCCCGCACCCTCCATGCTACACAAACCCCACATCCCAGGATCAAATATTCCTGACTCTCCATGCTCCACCCCAACTGCTCATTTGCAAGCTACCAAGGAGGACTGGAACGAGTGGGAAATAGAAGAAACTGTACTGACAGAAAGACATGCTGGCCATGTGTGGCTGCAGGATTGAGAGGGGTGTGTGTGTGACAGAGAGAGAGGCAGAGGGGAGGACAAACGAGGGGAGGACAGGGAAGGACAGATGAGGGGAGGGGAGGAAGAAAGAGAAAAAAAGAGAGGAGAGGAGAGGAGAGAGATAGAGAATAAGAGACAGAGAAAGAGACACAAAGATGAGATAAGTCCAAATGTGTAGAGAGGGGGAGAGGAGGAAACTGTGCTCACATCTCCAGAGGGAAAGTGGGAAGACATTTCAGCAGTTGGAAGTAGTTTTAAAGTAGAGCCAGAATCAAACAGGCTATTTCCAGAAAAGTGTCTGCCAGTCTGTCTGTCTGAAAAGTTCTGTATGCGCCTAGGACAATGGAAAAGTTACAACTAGACACTGCATGGCTCACAGAGAACCAAGAACAGATAATAAGTTATTATCAGGGGGACCTGGCTGGCTCAGTTGGAAGAGTGTGTGTGACTCTTGATCTCAGAGTGGTGAGTTCAAGCCTTACACTGTATGTAGAGATTACTTAAGTAAATAAATAATTAAGCTTAAAACAAAGAAAGGAATGACATTGAAAAAAGAGAAGATAACTTCTGTGGGAGTCCAAAAATTACATTTGACATTTTAAACACTGTTCCATTTTCTAGATTCATCCTTAGCAATGCATCCCTAAATAGTCTCTCTCTCTCTCTCTCTCTCACACACATACACACACACACACACACACACACACACACGACTAGTGAAGTATTTCCAATGCTTACAGGGTTTCTAATACAGATTTTAAAAAAACCTAACTGGTACTAAATGTCTTTATCTAGGCACAAATCAACATAAAGAAATGTATTTTAATAATTGAAGTTGTCTATATGGAACAAACAATCCTAAAATTTATATGGAACTAGAAAAGACCCCAATTTGCGAATGAAATGTTGGAAAAGAAAAACAAAGCTGGGAGCATCACATTGCCTGATCTCAAGCTATATTACAAAGTTGTGATAACCAAGAAAGCATGGTGCTGACCCAAAAACAGACACAGACAAATGGAACAGAATAGAGAGCCCAGATATGGACTCTCAACTCTATGGTCAACTAATTTCCGACAAAGCAGGAAAAAAATATCAAATGGAAGAAAGATAGTCTCTTCATAAATGGTGCTGAGAAAATTGGAGAGCCCAGATATGGACCCTCAACTCTATGGTCAAATAATCTTCGACAAAGCAGGAAAAAATAACCAGTGGAAAAAAAAGACTGTCTCTTCTATAAATGGTGCTGGGAAAATTGAACAGCTATATACAGAAGAATGAAACTGGACCATTCTCTCACACCACACACAAAGATAAACTCTATATGGATGAAAGACCTCAATGTGAGACAGGAATCCATCAAAATCCTAGAGGAGAACATAGACAGTAACTTCTTTGATATCAGCCACAGCAACTTCTTTCAAGACACATCTCCAAAGGCAAGGGAAACAAAAGCGAAAATGAACTTTTGGGACTTCCCCAAGATAAAAACCTTCTGCACAGCAAAGGAAACAGTCAACAAAACAAAGAGGCAACCCACAGAATGGGAGAAGATATTTGCAAATAACACTACAAACAAAGGACTGATATCCAAGATCTATAAAGAACTTCTCAAACTCAACACCCAAAAACAGATAATCAAGTCAAAAAATGGACAGAAGACATGAGCAGACACTTCCCCAAAGAAGACATACAAATGGCTAACAGACACATGAAAAAAAATGTTCATCATCATTAGCCATCAGGGAAATTAAAATCAAAACCACATTGAGATACCACCTTATACCAGCTAGAATGGCAAAAATCAACAAAGCAAGAAACAACAAATGATGGACAAGTTCTGGAGAAAGGGGAACCCTCTTACACTGTTGGTGAGAATGCAAATTGGTAAGCCACTTTGGAAAACACTGTGGAGGTCCTCAAAAATTTAAAAATAGAGCTAACCTATGACTCAGCAATGGCACTACTGGGTATTTACCCTAAATATACAGATGTAATGAAAAGAGGAGCCATATGCACCCCAATGTTCATAGCAACAATGTCCACAATAGCCAAAATGTGGAAAGAGCCAAGATGCTCTTCAACAGATGAATGGATAAAGAAGATGTGGTCCATATACACAATGGAATATTACTTGGCCATCAGAAAGCATGAATACCCAGCTTTTGCATCAACATGGATGAGACTGGAAGAGATTATGTTAAGTGAAATAAGCCAAACAGAGAAAGCCAATTATCATATGGTTTCACTTATTTGTGGAACATAAGGAATAGCATGGAGGACATTAAGAGAAGGGAAAAATGAAGGGGGAGAAATCAGAGTGGGAGATGAACCATAAGAGACTATGGACTCTGGGAAACCAACTGAGGGTTTTAGAAAGGTGGGGTTGGGTGGATGGGTAGCCTGGTGATGGGTATTAAGGAGGGTAAAGATTGCATGGAGCAATGAGTGTTACATGCAAACAATGAATCATGAAACACTACATCAAAAACTAATGGTGTACTGTATGATGACTAACATAACACAATTTAAAAAAATGATAAAAAAGGAAAAAAGTTGTTCATAAAATATTTGCATCTCTGGGGTTCCACACATTTTTTTCGTTCCTTCTAATCACTCACTGGCTCTCCCATTGTGTGGGTTCATTTACCCACGAACCAGATATCTTAGCAGCTACTGACCGATGTTCCCAAAAACCTTCCTGTTGTTTAGAGGCTAGAAATAGAATGGATCCTATGTTCCATGGCAAATTGAGGGCAAGTGGTCACACTCTTCCCACACTAACCCTGAAACAGCAGGTACCAAACACCTGCTGAGTGTGCAAACAATGAATCATGTAACACTATATCAAAAACTAATGGTGTACTGTATGGTGACTAACATAACATGATTTTTTAAAAAAGAAAATTAAAAAAAAATAAATAAAGTTGTCAATAAATGGATAAATCAGAGGAAAGGAAGGATTCCATGGGTCTTAATCCATTTGCCAATGGAACAATAATAATAAACATAATTTCAATTTATTGAGTTACTGTTATTTCCCAGGTTCTGTAATGAACACCATCATATGCTATCTCATTTCCTTATAGATGCAGAAGCTGATGTGTGGAGGAGTAAAATAAGTAGGCCCAGTCACTCAATTAGAAAGTGATAGTCTTGCCTGTTCCCTAAGCCTGTGCCCCTAACAAGGACTATACCACCCCAGTAAGATGAGGAATTGATATCTTCAGGATTGTTCTTTTTTTTTTTTTTAAGATTTTATTTATTTGACACAGAGAGAGAGATAACAAGTAGGCAGAGAGGCAGGCAGAGGGGGAGGAGGAAGCAGGCTCCCTGAGGAGCAGAGAGCCCAATGCAAAGCTTGATCCCAGGACCCTGAGATCATGACCTGAGCCAAAGGCAGAGGCTTAACCCACTAAGATATTCAGGCGCCACAGGATTGTTCATCCTTAGAGCCAAATAGATCATCCATTCTTTTTGATCAGTCTTTCTTTTTTTTTTTTTTTTAAAGATTTTATTTGTTTATTTGACAGAAAGAGACAGAGAGGTCACAAGTAGGCAGAGAGGCAGGCAGAGAGAGAGAGAGAGGGAGAAGCAGGCTCCCCGCCAAGGAGAGAGCCCGATGTGGGGCTCGATCCCAGGACCCTGGGATCATGACCTGGGCCGAAGGCAGAGGCTTAACCCACTGAGCCACCCAGGCGCCCCTTGATCAGTCTTTCTTAGGTTCATTAACCTCTACACAGATAAGAGGGTTGGAGTGGAAAATCTTGGATCTTAGACTCTCATAACTATGAGCTAAGGGAGTGGGAGAGATAACTGCCTGGACAGGATTGCAGCTGTGATATAAGTCCACAGGTGCACAGGACAGGGACCAAAGCTGACCTGCTTAAGGCTCACCTTCATGGCCATCTATTCAACAGAAACCAGGAAAATCCACATCATTCATTTGGGCAAGCTGAATGGGCATATTCATGCGTAGGCTCCCAGCCTTGGGGCACATCTACCAGGTAGCCAAGATCTGACATAAGAAACATGTAGTGAGTCACCTATGGTTCTCCATGGTCTTCAACTTCTTTGCACCCCAAAACCCCTTGATCCCCAAGGACACTTGGTTCTACAAGCTGAGCTCACAGAGGGCTGGCCCTATTTCTGATTCAGCTCTATCTCTAGCACCAGTACTTCTGGCACAAATGAGAGCTCAGGAAACACTGTTGAGTAACACTGTCCATTTCACTGCATCCACAGGCCACTGGAAATCATCCTTTGTTTGTTCACTACCACCAAGCAGGACTAACTTAACCACTGCAGACAGGCAACTAGCTCTGCCATTTTAAAATGTTTTCTAGTAAGAGAATTCTCTACCATCCTTAATAACACATTACAGCATTTAATAAACCCCAGGTCAGAAAGTTCTTCCCATTAGCCAACTTCTCTTTCTTGTGGAACGCCAAACCTACGTCCACTGTCTGTCCTCTGTAGAGATGGAGAATAATTAATGATACACCATTCCTTACGTAATAATTCTTTATCTGCTTGAAAGTTATTTACTGATCTTATAAAAATTGTCTTTCTGTTGCCCTAGTCCCAGGATGCTAGTATAATGTAATGATAGAGAAGTAAGGATGACACAAACCCTAACCTCAGTTCTTTCCTGCCATGATTTTAATCGAATGTCAAATGAAAAGATGGTCAAGTAATGAGGGCCGAGGTCAATACCACTCTGAGATGTCCCACCGTGCAGGGTTGTTTCTGTGCAGCTGTAGCTCATGCTGACATTCTGCAAAGCCTGCCCGCCTCCTGCCCCTGGGCCTCAGAGCACATGCACCATGGGCAGGCCCTTGCCTTTTGGAGATCTGGGATCCTTGACTTCAACACAGATATGTTGAATGCATATGTCCATAGCCAGATTTTTGCATTCCTATGCAAAAATGTTTTAGACATTGTTTCAAAAGCTTTATATATATATTATATATATATATAAACTATTTTCTGACCCCCATTACTGTATACAAAGCAGGTTTTATTATTATTCTCATTTTACAGGAAAGAAAATGAAAGATAAAACTGGTTAGTTAACTTGTCCCCAGTCCTGCAGCTTATAATTGGTAGAGCTAGTATCTGAACCTTGACAGTCTGATTCTAGAGTCTATGCTTGTGACCCAACAATGTGATGCCACCAACACTGAGCACACAGGACGTGGCACACAGCAGATGCCAATGTATGTCTGGTGAAGTTCAGTGGAATGGGTGATATATTTCCTAGGGATCTGTTTATCCAAGGGAATCTTTCCCAGCAAGCTTCAGCTTTCCTTTCTAAACATTCTTCTCCCTGCCAGATACTCAAAAGCAAAACTCCCTCCCAGAATTCAAGAGTAGCAGTGATGCATGGAGCATCAAATCTTCAATGTCAAAGGATCTCTTATTGTAATCTAGAGGAATGAGTTTGATTTAAGAAAGAACATAGAACAGTTTTCAAGGAGAGTAAACCCAGTATATTTTAGGTATAATTCACCTGATAAGCAATAAATTTACAAGCACTAAATCAAGCATCCAATATGAACGGATCTGGGATCTAGAAAAACACAAAAGCCATGGCTACTGACCTCAAACATTTTACAAAATAATTAGAGTGACAAAATGAATGCAGTAGAATCTTAGAAGAGGAAAGGAACATAGGGTCTTCTGTCCTTCCTTGCAGGCACTCAAGGCCCTGCATGATTGCAGCACTGCTGGCCTCTCCCTGTCATCAGTTGCTTCAACCCCAGTGGCCCTCCTCCTGTTCCTTGAATATAATGAGTAAATTCCACCCAAGACCCCTTATATTAGCTGCTTCTTCTGTCTGGAAGGCTCCGTCCTAATTGTAAAATGTTCTCTTTTCACGTCACTCAGGTTTCATCTCCAGTATGTCTACCTCAGAGAAGCCTTTCCTAGACTTTGAGGCTGAAGTAGACTTTCTATACACACAAACACACACACGTACACACACAAACACACATCAGTTTTAGGGTATCTCCTGTTAAAATTACTTGATCTTCCTTGTTTGTATGTTTATATTTTTTTACTTAATTCCAGTATGACATACAGTGTTTTATTAGTGTCAGATGTACAATATGGTGATTCAAGAATTCTATACATTATTCAGGGCTCATCATGATAACTGTACTCTTAATCCCTATCACCTGTTTCAACCATCCTTCCTCCCACCTTGCTTACGTGTTTATGATCTGCCTCTTCCACTGAGTTTAAACTCCTGAACATAAGTTGACTGTGTTCCCAGCACCTAAATTAGAGTTTGGCACTATTATTGAGTAATTTAATTGCTTTTTAGTCAGCCTTTTTTGGAGGGCACAATTTACATACAAGGAATTCACCTATGTTAACTGTATAGTTCAATGAGTTTTGACAAATGTGTAAATCATGTAACCATTACCATAATCATGATGTGGAATATTTCCATCATCTCAAACTTCCCTCATGCCCTTCTACAGTTAACCCTACTCCTCACACTGGCCCCCAGAAATCATGGATCATACCTTCTGTGTGTGCGTGTGTGTGTGTGTGTGTACGTGTGCATATGAGTAAAATCTCTCTATGTAATTTAAAAATATTTTAGTGATCTTCTTCATTCAATTTTATTGGGTAAATGCTCCCTAGCTAGCTTTTTGTTTTAACAGATTTACTGAGATATAATTGACAAATAAAATATGCATACTTATAATGTATGTGTATATCCACGAAATTACCACCCTAAGCAAGACAGTGAACACATCACTCCCAAAAGATTCCTCATGCTCTTTTGTAATCACTCCCTCTCACCCTCCTCACCACTTCCTATGCCCAAGCAACTGCAATATAGTTTGCTTTTGTAATAGTTTGCATTTTCTACAGTTTTAAATTTTATAGAAATGGAACCATAAAGTATATGCTCTTTCTGCCTAGCCTCTTTTACTCAGCATAATTATTTTGAGATTCATCCACATTTTAAGTATTCAATAGTTTGCTCCTTTTTCTTGCTGGGTAATATTCCATTACATTAACATACCACAACCGATTTATTCATTTACCTTTTGAGGGACATTTGGGTTGTTTCCAGTCTTTGGCTACTGCCATGAAAATTTATATACCTGTCTTTGAATAAATATATGGTTTCATTCTGAGTAAAAGAAGCCAGACAAAAAAAGACAACCACACTGTATGATTGCATTTTATAAAATTCTAGAGAAAGCAAAAAGTTCATTAATGGTTGCCCAAGGATAGAGGTGGAAAGGGAAGGGAGGGGGAGATTATAAAGAGGCATAAGGAAACTTTATGTTCATCATCTTGATTGTGGTAATGATATCATAGGTATATATGTATGTCAAAACTTACTATATTTTTAACTTTAGTTATGAGCAGTTTATTGAATAGCAATTATATGTCAGTATAAAGCAGTTTATTGAATAGCAATTATAGTCAGTATAGCATTATACTTCAGTATATTATAAATATACTTCAGTATAAAGTGTATACTTCGGTTTTAGTGGGTTGGGCCGCTGCCTTTGGCTCAGGTCATGATCTCAGGGTCCTGGGATCGAGTCCCGCATCGGGCTCTCTGCTGAGCAGGGAGCCTGCTTCCCTCTCTCTCTCTCTGCCTGCCTCTCCGACTACTTGTGATTTCTCTCTGTCAAATAAATAAATAAAATCTTAAAAAAAATATTAGAATTAATTTAAAAAACTGTGGTGCTGGAATAAAAATTAAAACTTAATAAATAATAGATACAACAATATGCATGAATCACAAAAGCATTAATAATGTTGAATGAAAGAAGCAAAGTAGAAACAACTACAAACTAATGTGATTTCATTTACATGAAATATTAGAAAAGGCAAAAGTATAATGGAAGACATCTACTTCTAACCAAGAGGGAGAAAGAGGTTACAGATTTACCCTCTTGCCTAAAATAATTTTAAAAACCCCAAAACCAAAAAACACAACAGATAAAGTATATGAAATGACACTTTCATAGCTGATACACAAAACTTTTTCCACAGTGTATTTAAATCTTTATCAAAACAAATCTAGTTCCTTAAAGAAAGGCAGTGGTTTTCTAGCCACTCAGAAAACAAAAGTCAAAGTCTTTCCAAAGTCTTGCCAGGCCATACAAAACCTGTTTCTCCTCCTGGGTCCCCCTTATGGGCATGTTAATGTACTCACTTCATACCAACAGTCTTGTCTTTGATGTTTTTGCTGTTGTTGTTGTTTGTTTGTTTAGCTGTTTTTCTTTTATTATTATTTTTTTTTACTTTTAATTTTTTATTTTTATAAACATATATTTTTATCCCCAGGGGTACAGGTCTGTGATTTGCCAGGTTTACATACTTCACAGCACTCACCATAGCACATACCCTCCCCAATGTCCATAACCCCACCTCCCTCTCCCAAACCCCCTCCCCCCAGCAACCCTCAGTTTGTTTTGTGAGATTAAGAGTCACTTATGGTTTGTCTCCCTCCCAATCCCAGCTTGTTTCATTTATTCTTCTCCTACCCCCTAACCCCCCATGTTGCATATCATATGATATCCCTGTCTTTGGTGTTTTTCGTCAAATACTCCAAACCACCAGTCACTCTGCATTTCTGCATTCTGGGGCTGGGATGCCAGGACTGCTGACAGGTGCAGGTCCAATGCCCTCACATCCTTCAGGCCTCTGCTCAAACCTCACCTTCCAGGAAGGTCCTCACTTATATTCTCCTTGAAACTACAACACCCTCATCCTGAGCTCTTCCAATTCACCTCCCTTATGTAGCTATTATTCATAGCACTAACTATGATCTCTGGCATGCTCTATATTTACCTGCTTGTTTTTAAGTTAGTCTCTGTGTCCCTCTCCTTAAATGTAAGCTTCATGAAGACAGAGCCCGTTTTCTTCCCTGTTTTCCTTACTGCTCCTTTCTCAGCACCCAGAGAAGTGCCCGGCCATATAACGAGCACTCAATAAAGATGGACTGAATAGAGGACTGATATATAATCCAGGATAAATGACCACATGAACAATACTTACATCAGGGTATTATTGAGAGAATAAAATAAGATGAACTTGGGGTGTGACCAGCAGGAAAGCAAACGGTAAACTGTATCATTAGACTGCTTCTTGTCCTACATGTGGGAAACCATGGTAGTGGTGGTGACAGTAACAGTAATAATGGCTAATACGTATTAAAGACTCTGTGTTAGGTACTAATTTAAGAGTTTTCTCTGCATTAACTCATTTAATTCTCACAACAAATTTTTTAAAGGTTTTATTTATTTATTTGACAGATGAAGATCACAAGCAGGCAGAGAGAGATCACAAGTAGGTAGAGAGGCAGGCAGAGAGAGAGGGGGAAGCAGGCTCCCTGCTGAGCAGAGCCCAATGTGGGGCTCGATCCCAGGACCCTGAGACCATGACCTGAGCCAAAGGCAGAGGCTTTAACCCACTGAGCCACTCAGGCACCCCAATTCTCACAACAATTTAATGAGGTAGGATTATCACTGATTTTATGGATGAGAAAACTGAGGTAGAGAGTGTTAAGTAAATTTCCCAGAATCATAAGGCACAGCTGTGACTCGAACTCAGGCAATCTGATTCCAGAGCCTATGCTTATGACCATGGTGCAACACCATCTCCTGAAATCCTAAAACTGAAGATTTTCCTTCCATCTAAAGCTTTCTTTGGCTTTTCTATTAGAAAATATTGCAATTTAAAGAAGCTAATATTGTCAAAGTTGACTTTCGATACAAACTCTGATTTTGTTTTCCATTAATAACAGAAGGCTGAGACAGTTTCCATCATTGGTAGCATGGCTCAAAGAATTGTTCTGACAGTATGTGGGTCAGACTGATCCCTGTAATGCCTGATCATGGGGACTGGGAAAGGCCCACGGGTGCTGAGTGGCATTCTTCTCCCTCTAAACAAGCCCCCAAGGTCCAAGTAAAAAATCAAAGACAGGACTCTGAAAAACAATCTGAGGGTTTTGAAGGGGCAGGGGGTGGGAGGTCGGGGTACCAGGTGGTGGGTATTATAGAGGGCACGGATTGCATGGAGCACAGGGTGTGATGCAAAAATAATGAATGCTGTTATGTTGAAAATAAAAAATAAATAAAAAAAATCAAAGACACAACAACATCTTTGCTACCACTATAAGGATTTCTAGAATTATGAAGATTCACATTCTTCAATAAGCTTCCCAAATCTATATGCTGCTTTTTTCCAATAATGCCAAGGACTGACTTTTTTAATAGCCAAGAATGCTTAGATCCATAAATGCATTGACAAGAAGCATCTTCAGTTTCAGCTGAAATATGTTTCACCCAAGGTCAGGATTAATTTATACTCTTGAACTGGCCTCAAGTTAAGAGATCCAGACAGCTTTATTGGCCTGATTTTCATTCCTTTATAAAGTCAACCACACAAAACCTCTCCAGTGGACTTATCCTAGACTTTAAAGGGGAAGCCGGCATTTGAATTACAGCATTTGTGCAGAAAATAAAATGGGATTTATGGGCATCATATTTAAATTTACTGAGTATTTGAAACACAAGAGCCTACATGTAACAAAGTTAAATGTGAATAGAAAATAGAAACCAGGATGAAAATATATTTTGAATAGTAGAGGATAAGGAATCTGGGACTGACTTTATCTGACTGAAACGTCTTCCATTTATGATCTAGACTGGCCAATCTATCCCAGAGGCAGTCATGCACATGATAAACTATTTCCTGATGATAGTTTCCTTCAGCTAAGACTTCACACTTGGGACACAAGACAATTCCACTCACATCCCCCTGCCATAGACTCATTTTCAAGAATTCTGAATTCAGAGTATTTTTTTACTTTGATGTAGTCACATTTTCTAGATTTATCCTAGCAAGACCATAGCAAAAGACATGCTGTTAAACTTGGCTAAGAAGCAGCGAAACTCAGAAGAATGGTTTTAAAGCTTCTAAAAGCTTCTCTGCTTACCATGTGATACACACTTAGGTTCAGTTCCAAAAAAAGCTTTGTCTGAGAAAATAATGAGTCTTAGGGATGTAGATATCATCCTGTCACTGTGGGCTTGAGTCAAAGGTGGGATAGAACAGAACTGTGGAAATGTGTGGGACTTCTTGAGAACCTGTGAACAAGTAGCAAAGGGATAAAGAAACTCTACAATGGAAACAGCTATGAGGCCACATCCTCTGGTAACCTAGGCTGTGGACCCCAGATCTACCTTAGGAAAGTACACATGTGGAAATTTCTGCGGCAGTTCCATTGTGCAGTGTAATAGGTTTGTGTTTCCTTAGCCATGTAAAGTTAGCTGTGGCCAAGAGATTTGCTTTTCTGAGTGAGATGTGAGCAGAAATGATAAGAATCATTGTGTGCTTCTGTTTTTCATCTGGAGTGATAAACAACAGTCTTCAAGATGTGTCTTCCATTCTGACTGGTGTGAGGTGATATCTCATTGTGGTTTTGATTTGTATTTCCCTGATGCTGAGTGATATGGAGCACTTTTTCATGTGTCTGTTGGCCATCTGGATGTCTTCTTTGCAGAAATGTCTGCTCATGTCCTCTGCCCATTTCTTGATTGGATTATTTGTTCTCTGGGTGTTGAGTTTGCTAAGTTCTTTATAGATTCTGGACACTAGTCCTTTATCTGATATGTCGTTTGCAAATATCTTCTCCCATTCTGTCAGTTGTCTTTTGATTTTGTTAACTGTTTCCTTTGCTGTGCAAAAGCTTTTGATCTTGATGAAGTCCCAATAGTTCATTTTTTCCCTTGCTTCCCTTGCCTTTTGCGTTGTTCCAAGGAAGATGTTACTGCGGCAGAGGTCGAAGAGGTTGCTGCCTGTGTTCTCCTCAAGGATTTTGATGGATTCCTTTCGCACATTGAGGTCCTTCATCCATTTTGAGTCTATTTTTGTGTGTGGTGTAAGGAAATGGTCCAATTTCATTTTCTGCATGTGGCTGTCCAATTTTCCCAGCACCATTTATTGAAGAGGCTGTCTTTTCTCCATTGGACATTCTTTCCTGCTTTGTCGAAGATGAGTTGACTGTAGAGTTGAGGGTCTATTTCTGGGCTCACACCAGTCAGAATGGCTAAAATCAACAAGTCAGGAAATGACAGATGCTGGCGAGGATGCGGAGAAAGGGGAACCCTCCTACACTGTTGGTGGGAATGCAAGCTGGGGCAGCCACTCTGGAAAGCAGCATGGAGGTTCCTCAAAATGTTGAAAATAGAACTGCCCTTTGACCCAGCAATTGCACTATTGGGTATTTACCCTAAAGATACAAACGTAGTGATCCAAAGGGGCACGTGCACCTGAATGTTTATAGCAGCAATGTCCACAATAGCCAAACTATGGCAAGAACCTAGATGTCCATCAACAGATGAATGGATCAAGAAGATGTGGTATATATACACAATGGAATACTATGCAGCCATCAAAAGAAATGAAATCTTGCCATTTGCGACAACATGGATGGAACTAGAGCATATCAAGCTTAGCGAAATAAGTCAAGCAGAGAAAGACAACTATCATATGATCTCCCTGATATGAGGAAGTGGTGATGCAACATGGGGGCTTAAGTGGGTAGAAGAAGAATCAATGAAACAAGATGGGATTGGGAGGGTGACAAACCATAAGTGACTCTTAATCTCACAAAACAAACTGAGGGTTGCTGGGGGGAGGGGGTTTGGGAGAAGGGGATGGGATTATGGACATTGGGGAGGGTATGTGCTTGGGTGAGTGCTGTGAAGTGTGTAAACCTGGTGATTCACAGACCTGTACCCCTGGGGATAAAAATATATGTTTATAAAAAATAAAAAATTAAAAAAAAAAAAAGATGTGTCTTCCATAAGGCTGGGCCCCTGCTGATCTACAATGGATAGTTAAATGAGAAAAAATTCTTTGTCACTTTAAATTACAGATTTGGGGGTGGGGGGAGAAATATTTGTCACCAATGCTGACTGATACATCAGCAGAGTCAAATATTGAAGTATTAAGGAGAAGATATAATTGGAATTAAAATAGGCCTTGGAAACATGATACCCAGGACCTCGTTTCCTATTAGGAAAGGCATTTCTGACTCTTCTTTATGAAGCCAGTTGAAAATAACACAGGGAAACACATACATACACACATACACACACACACACACACACACACACCTCTTCCAAATTAGGTGAAACTCATAAACAGACACAACTTTGAACCAAAGCCATAAAAAGTGGCACCAAACACCTTAAAAATTGGGACCTAGATAGAGGAAAATAAAAACACGCCATTGCAGATCTCAGGTAGTACTTGGTGCCCCTTAAAAGAGGTGGCCCATCCCACAGAACCAAAACTTCTCCTTTCCTTGGAAAAACAAGCTCAAGTGTGCAGGCAGACTGCATCTCTAGACTGTGTCTGATGCATAGCTTGTGGGCAGGAATGACTGAACAAGGAAGCACAGATACCATGTACTTGCAGGAAGCATGCAGAAAGGGTGGCAGGTGATGTTGACATTGTGATAGCTGATCTTGTCCAGTTGAAAAGAAAGTTTAAGTCAACAATTCTCCAACTGTGTTCCCAGACCAGAATCATCATTATCACATGGGAACCTGTTGGAAAAACAAGCCCTTGGGCCCTGGGCTGGGCCTACTGAACCTGAAGAGGGAAGCCCTTATAATCTGAGCTTTCTGATGCAACTTGAATTTGAGAACCCGTTCACAAAGTTTTTCATATTCAGAATTTCATTGAACCAGACAGACCTGTCCCAAGACAACAGAATGACATCTACACTGGCCCTGCCCCAGCTTACTCTTCTGGCCCTTCTTTATATTCTTCTTTAGTAAATATCAGGTCCCAGTTTCAAAATCTCTCCATACAAAAGTACAGAAAAAAATAAAGGAAAAATGACCAATAAAACATAAAAATATACTTCTCATCAAAAAAATACCAGAAGCATATCAAATCAGATACAGCTAGTTTCTCATGAAAGTAGAATACAAACAGAAAAACAAAGCAACAACAAAAGAACTATGGCCTCTCTAAAATAAGAACTTACAAAAATATCTAGAGAGGTATGGGATGCTAATCTCTAAGGGAACTACCTATTTACTTTCTTGGCATGGCTTGGAAAGACTGCTTCTCTGAGAATTTCCATACACTGCATGGTGATGTATACACATTGTGCTGAGCAATAATAGAACAGAACAATTGAGAGAGATGCTAGGCAGACAGACTTCAGACAACACACTTACACCCCACCTATCTCTACAGCCACGGTCGTGAGTGTCAGTGTCGAGTGTCAGTTATATGACCTGGAAGTTCCCTGCCTGGTAGGTGGGAGTGGAAGAATACAGAAAATAACTAAAGGTATTGATGGGTTAGCCCACTATTATTAACTGGGTAAATAATGGTGTCGCAAAATATGAGCTAGCATAAGATAATGCAAGTCAGTAATCAATCAAAAATTCTGGCCATTCCTCAGAGGATCAACAGCATGAGAGCTGGCTTGAAGTCCATGTCAATAAATGGGCAGCAATGGATTTTACTTTGTCAGCAGAAAAGACCATAAGGAACACTAGCTAGGAATATTTCAGCAACAGGATGCACTGAGGATCAAAAGATAGCAGGAGAGTAAAAGGCACTCTCCCTACCCTCTCCCTCATCACACAGCCACAGGACCCCATCCCGTCCCTCGCCACACAGCCAGAGGACCTAGATCAACTCTGGGAAGAAGGAAAGGAGAAGAAAGCAGAAGAATTTCCCAAGTGATTGACCTTAGCACTAGAATCTTATGATTAATTATCTGAGAAAGAATTATGTCTAATTGACAAAACTTTTGTTTGCCTCATATCATTGGGAATAGAAGAATGAAGGCACAATGAAATCAGCCATGGGCAATAAATAAAGCTGGGTTCTTTGCACGCAAACACTACAGCAAGTAAATATAAACATCATCACACAAATGACACTAAACAACTACAACAACAACAAAGATAAACAGAGGGCTTGTCAAAAGCAGAAAATAGAATATTAGACAAAAGAAACAAGACCAATTATACCTACTACATCAGTAAACATAAGCAGGACAAAGCCATCTAATAGGAAAAATACTCTAAGAGAGCAAACCAAAAGTCTCTTGGATAAAAAGAAACATCAAAAGAAAATCATAAATTCCCTGCTTAACTTAAACAGAATTTAAACTTTCTGCTGATAAAAAATAATACATCCAGAATTTTTTTTAATATTTAAAACACTATTTGAAGATATTGGGAAATAACAAAAAGTAGGCAGAAACTAAAGGATATATGACACCTGAAAGAAAGAAACCAAACTGGTTGAGATCTACATTTATCTAGTACCTCCTCTTCCCAGTGGCGCTCCCCGGTTCACACAGTAAAAGGATCAGAGAGGGCACCAAGGAAGAAAGCAGGAGTTTTACGGAGCTGAGGAATCAGTTTTTATAGTCTAGAATGATTGAAAGCTGAGGGGAGAACCCAGAAAAGTGGGAGCCACAGAAGAATGAACTCCAAAACCTTCAAACAAATTTTCCCCAAATTTTTGCATGACTCCTGAAATGCACATGCACCTGGCAAGTCAGCAAGCAGCCCAGCAAAGAGTGACAGCTGGATGATGGAAAGAATGGAGCAGAGATTTGGGCAGCCACCCACATTCCCATCAGGTTAAGTATCTTGGGATTTCCACCGAAACTCTAGAAAGTTCATACCTTAAAGATAACTCATTCTAAAACCATGAGTATGAAATAATAAAAAATACATATATTGATCTGTCCCTGTTCTTGGCACAGGTCTCCTAAGTCCCTTGGAATTTCCTGGGTAATAGGAATGGCTTTTGTTCTCGGTGGGCTCCTGAATAGCTTCAGGAGGGACTCTGGTCACCATCATTAGAAGCTTAAAACTTTCAGCTCTACGTCCTTTGTCTGAGAAGGGAAGAGGGGCTGGAAGTTGAGTTAATGATTAATTATGCATATGTGATGAAGCCTCTGTAAAAATACCCAAATTACCAGGTTCAGGAGCTTTCAAGTTGCTGAACACAGGAAAATTCTGGGAGACAGCACAATGGTAAGGACATGATCACCAAGAGAGAGGGATGAGGACATGAAAAGTGTACTACAGCTCTTAAACTACCCTCATTGCAAAAAGCAAGGTACATCACTTCTACTTACATTTCAACATGCAAAGCAAATCAGATTTCTATACTGAATTTAGATGGCTATGGAGAGATGCAATTCTACTATGAGCCCACGAGGAGCACATTTTAAAGCATTTAAACATTTTAACACTATAGGCTGAATTCAACTCCAGAAGTTATCAAAAGAGTAAAAACAATAACAAAAATTAAGCAAAGCAGACTGATATTATCAACTAATAACAAAACAGAAAGGATAACAGAAATAAATACACATGTCTATTGAAGACTCCAAGTCTCCCCCAAATCAAATTCCTCTTTCTTTTGCAATAGCATTTAGTTGGGTACATAATAGCCCTGCAAAGACCACAAGTTCCAGTCTCACCCATAATTCTATGGGTCATGTGATTAAACTCTCACAGGTAGATGTGAGTAGAAATGATGGGCATCCCTTCTATGTTACTAATTTTAAAGCAAATGTCTTGTTTGGGGTTTCCTCCCTTTTCTATTCCCCATTATGGAACACAGACTTGGCAGTGTCCATCCCACTTTGGTCAAACAGATGAAGAAAATGTCCTTGGGTGGGAAGGTACAGTTTCCTGCAAGGGAGGAAACTCACTTCTTGAATGACTTTGTGAGCAGAACCCTCACCATTCCAGGGCAGCTGAACTTCTGTGTGACAGAGAGTTTAACTTCATTGTGCATTAAGCCACTGTATTTTGGGCCCTTTTCATTATGTCAGCTTACCTTTTACCCAAATTAAAACTATCTAAAAGCCAGTCTTTTAGGAGTGTGTGCCTGGCTCATTAGGTACAGCATACGACTCTTGATCTTGGGGTGTGAGTTTGAGCCCCATGTTGGGGGTAGGGATTACTTAAAAATACAACAATCTTTAAAAAAATAAATAAATAAAGCCAATCTTTTAAAAAGGTATGAAATACATGAAGCTAGGTAATGAAATCAGTTAAACTGGATCCAGCTCAAAATGAGGGGAACTAGCCTCAAACAATGAAGGAATTCAATGACACATAGCAGATACTTTCCTTTATGCTATGCAAATAAATAAGATACCTGAATGAAATGATGGCTTTTCTATGAAAACATCCATTTCCAAAATCTGCCTCAAAAAAAATGTAGAACTGAGATGTTTTCAGAAGTAAATGCCATCAAATAATCAAGACAAATAAAATCCCAATAGTATACACACTATCCCCAGGCACAAGAAGAGAAATAACTCTTCCAAATTCTCCCTGTAAAATGAGAATAATTTTGACAAGAGAGCTCAACCAAGACAACACAAAATTAGAAAACTACATGTCAATTAACCCATACTATCACTGTATAAACCATAAATGAAATATCATTTGCCTTCTCCCAAATATAATTCAGCAGCATAGTAAAAGTAGAATATACTGCAATATAAGAATATCTTGGTACTAGGAAAAAATTTAATAGACTTATTTACATTAGTAGACAGAGGGAGAAAATTTGAGATGATCAAAGGGTTTTTCAAACAAAACATACATTCCTGATTTGAAGTGTTTTACTATAATAAAGTTAATAGAAATTTTCTTGTTATAATGGTATATATACAACTGTACCACTCATTTTATATATACAATGTTATAGTTAATTTTACCTGAAGTATCTACATTAGAGTAATAAACAAGAAAAGGATGCCCCATCAACACATTTATTTATCATTGCTCAGGGAATTTGAACTAGTCTAATTTAGCAAAAGAAGGAATAAATAGTATGATAATATATAATTTCTAAATCTTATTTAGAAAATAGGAGGCAAAATAATTATTTTTAGCATACGATATACTTTTCACCCTGGAAAATCCAAGAGGATCCACTGAAAATTATTTTAAGGAAAGCAGAGAATTCAATAAGATGACTAGTTTTAATATTAAGGTCAAAAATAGATTTGCATGGAGCACTGGGTGTGGCACATAAACAATGAAACTTGGAACAATGAAAAAAAATAAAATTATTTAAAAAAATAACTTATCAGTGGACAAGCAAGCTCTAACGGTTGATGGGAAAATGTTATTTAAAATAATACCAAGCAATATGAACTACTACAAAAAACTCTGAAAATATGCCATACTTATGTGAAGAAAACTTTTAAGTTTTGCTGAAAAACACAGAAGACTAGACTAAATGAGAGAAAATCGACTGTTGTTGGCTTAGAAAGACTCAGTATGATAAAAATGTTAATTCTTCCTAAATTAATCTGTAATTTCAATAACAATAAAAAAGCAAAAGAATTTTTGCCTTCAGATAAGAGTATCCTAAATTTCAATAAATAAATTTCAAAAAATAAATATGTGAGGATAGCCAAAACAAATCTGTGAAAGAATTAAGAGGGAGCACCAAACCAAATAGTAAAACATATAATAGACTTACAATAATTTAAACAACCTGGTATTGGCACATAAATAAAGCAGCCATTGGAAAAGAGAGTTTGGAAATGGACCAAAGCCCATATGGGGATTTAATTAACAGAATGTGGCATTACCATTCAGTGGGAAAATGATAGATTAGTTAGCAAATGATGTTGTAGCAACTGGCTAGCCATTTGGAACAAAATAAACCTTGATCAGTACCTTATTTATTACATCAAAAATTATTTACTTGCGGGACGCCTGGGTGGCTCAGTGGGTTAAGCCACTGCCTTCGGCTCAGGTCATGATCTCAGGGTCCTGGGATCGAGTCCCGCATCGGGCTCTCTGCTCAGCAGGGAGCCTGCTTCCCTCTCTCTCTCTGCCTGCCTCTCCATCTACTTGTGATTTCTCTCTGTCAAATAAATAAATAAAATCTTTAAAAAAAATTATTTACTTGCATCAAAAGTATAAACATAAAATGAAATCATAAGGATAATAATAAACAACAGGAGGAAATTTTTTTGTGCAATCTCACTGATAATTATGAAAATGTGCATTGAACTGAAACCAAATAGCATGTTCTGTGTATTAGATCAAAAAATTAAAGTATGTAGTATAGTTAAAAATAGATATTCTCACACCCGTTGGTGAGATTACAAATTAATTCAAAATTTTTAGAGGGAAATTCAGCATTTTAACCTAGCAAGTCTGTAAGAACTTAACTTTCAGAGGTACTTACACATTATCAAGTATAAGAATGTTTTTTGCAGCATTGCTAGTAAAAACAAAATAACAAAAATGAAACAACTTAAATGTCCCTTATTATATGACTGGCATATGAGTTATGGCAAGTCTCTATAATAGAATGTTACTCAGCCATAAAAACCAAAGTGTGTACTAATAAGCAATGGTATTTAAATTTTATTGAGACAAATGAAAGAGATACATAGAGCATGCTATAGTTATGATTTAAGTATGTAAATTTAAACATATATCATTATATACTTTTATACATATTATATATGTGTAGTAAATTGTTATCACTGTCTTAATTTGCATCTACTTGATTACTCATAAAGTTGAGCATTATTTCTAGTCTTTGGGTTTCTTCCCCTCTCTTGATTACCTATTTATACTATTCACCCTTTCCGTTGTTTTTTCTTTTCCATATTGATTTTTTAAAAGATTCTATTCACCCATCTGACAGAGAGAGAGAGACAGAGAGAGAGGGAGCAAGCAGGGGGACTGGCAGACAGAGGGAGCCTGATGCAGGGCTTGATTCCAGGACCCTGGGATCCTGACCAGAGCCAGACATTTAACTGACTGAGCCACCAAGGTACTAATTTTTATATCAATGGTAGATATCTTCTCCTAGTTGGTGACTTGTATTGTAAAATTTTATGGTTTCTTTCACCATACAGAGTTTATTTTAATAACATATTCAAATTCATTAAAAAAATTTCTTTGTGGTTTATGTTTTGCTGTCCCAAGATATCTTTCTTTTCCAAATACCATGAAGATATTCTTCCACTTTTCTTCTGAAAGTTTTGCCATTTCACTTTTTTATCCCATGCCTTTAATCCACCTGGAATTTGTGTGTAGTGTGAGCTACAGATCTAACTTTATCTTTTTCTAATTCCTTAGCCCCATTTATATGGCTTGTCATGTCAAATTTGTCATGTCTTATATCTCTATGTATGAGAAAATCTCACTGTGGCCTCCATATGGTTTAATTATTAATAGCATGGTCTCCTGAAGCAGACTGAGTCTGGATCTTCATCACTTAATATCTTTATGGCCTTGGGCAAACTATTTAATCTCTCAACCTTCTTTACCTCATCAGCAAAATGAAGATAATGTATTAGGTTCTCCAGAGAAACAAAAGCAATAGGATGCATCTTTATTATATAAAAATTGGCTCATACAGTTATAAAGCCCAAGAAGTCCCATGATCTGCCATATACAAGTTAAAGAACTGGAAGTGAGTGGTATAATTCAATCTGAGCCCAACGGTCTGGGAACCATGGGAACAGAATAGTATAAGGCCTAAAAATCATCCAAAGGTCAAAGAATCAGGAGTTGTGATGTCCAAGGACAAAAGAAGTTGGATGTCCCAGCTTAAGACTAGAGGGCAAATCCACCTTTCCTCTGCCTTTTTGTTCTTCTTGGGCTCTCAACAGGTTGGAAGACCTCCTCTCACCTGGTGAGAGGCCTTTACTCAGCCTGAGCCTATTTATGTTGACTCAGATGCCAATCTCTTCTGGAACACTCTCACAGATACATTCAGAAATAATGTTTTAACCAGCTACCTGAGCATCCCTTAGCTCAGGTTGACAGAAAATTACCATCACAGATAATAATAGTTCTTACTTCATAGGGATGTTTTAAGGATTCAGTGGATATTTGTAAATTTCTTAGAACTGCACATGACTCATGGTAAGTGCTATCATATAGTGCTCTCTCTGAAAGTTTATTAAATAAAAACACATTCTTTAAGATAGGAAGATGCAAAATCCTGCTAGATTCTTGACTGTAGATTAATTTGGGACAGGTACTATCTTTAAAAATAGCAAATATTTCCATTTGTTAATATGGTAAAAGCTTTCATTTACTAAGGCCTTCTTTTATATGCTTCAATAAGTGTTTATAACTATCTCCCTATGGATATTATATGTAGTGATTAGGGCTATCTCTGGGTACTCCAAACTTTTTGATCCTGGTATAAATGGACACTGTGGAACAATATCACTGCTCTTGAATTCACCAAACTTGCTGGCCTCTTTCTTGGTTCTAACAGGTTCCAGGTACTCTCAGATTGTCTGCATGGACAACCATTTCTCCTGTCAGTAATAGATTTTCTTTCTTTCTAGTCCTTATGCCTTTTCTTTCTTTATTTGTCTTAGTATCTTGTTCAAAACCTCCAGAAGAATATTGAAAAAAGGGCATCTTTGCCTTGCTGTCTACAGGAATGCTTGTAACATTCTGTCACTAAATATAATGCTTGCTTTAGATTTTTTGGTACCTGTATCTAAGTTTCTCAAAGGCTGCTATAATAAATGACCACAAACTACATGGCTTAAAACAACAAAAATTTATTCTCCCACAGTTCTGAGGGTCATAAATATGTAATCATTATCACTGGGCTGAAATCAAGGTGTCAGCAGGGACATAATCCCTCCAAATGACCTAAGGGAGAATTTCTCCCTTGGCTTATGGCACATGACTCCAATCTCTGCCTCCATCTTCACCTTAACTTCTCGTGAGTGTGTGATCTCCCTCTATCCCTCTCTTTATTATAAAGGTCCTTGGGATGGCATTTAAGACCAACATCGATAACCCAGGATAATCTCCCACCATAAGATCCTTAACTTAATCACATCTGCAAAGCCCCCTTTTCCAAATAAGGTAGCATTTACAGGTGCCTGGAATTAGAACCTGATATCTTCTAGGGGCCATTTTTCAGTCTACCCTAGCATATATGCTTTAGTAGATTCAGAAGGCATCCTTCTACTCCTAGTTGACAAAAAATGTTATTACTTTCACAGACCTGTACCCCTGGGGATAAAAATATATGTTTATAAAAAATTTTTAAAAAGCTGTAAAAAATGTTACTTTTTAAAATTTCATAAATTACTATTGAACGTCATTGAGTGCTTTCTCTACATCGATTGAGATGATCATATAATTTTTCCTTTAATCTGTTAAAATAATAAATTAAATGAATACATTTTCTATTATTATACCATTCTTTATTTCTTTCCTGCCTGTGACATTTTATGATTTTTATGTACAATACTAGATTTCATCTGCCAACAGTATATATATAGTTATATTTAGGTTTGGGGTGTGTGTGTTTCTTCTGACAGATTTCATTTTTTAATGATTTCTAGTTCTTCCCAAGTCAGTTTTGTTGTCATATTTTTCTAGAACTACTCATTTTCTTTAGGTTTTCAAACCTATTGGTATGAAGTTCATAATTTTAAAAGTCATAAGGGAACACTATGAAGTTCAAGTAGCTGTGGTTCTGTATCCATAGTTATTTCATATGTAGTATATTGCTTCTCTATCTTTCCTCTCCCAATTTATCAATATTATTGTAGAATTTTTATAGGCTTTTTAAATAATCTTCTTGAAGTTTTATTAATGGTTCCTGTTACTTTTGTTTTTTAACTTTTGCCATTATTTTTGTTACTGCCTT
The DNA here is from genome assembly GCF_022355385.1 of Mustela nigripes. Classification (NCBI taxonomy): domain Eukaryota; kingdom Metazoa; phylum Chordata; class Mammalia; order Carnivora; family Mustelidae; genus Mustela; species Mustela nigripes. Next base: position 93,900,412 of record NC_081558.1, read on the forward strand.
CTTTCTAGTTTGTGGTTTTATGAAACTTCATTTTCTATTCATTTATCTATATGTTTACCTAATTTTTGTAAAGTTCTACTTGGCCTTCTGCTTTTATTTTGAATTTTCATCAAATAAAAATGTACATTGTTAAAAGAGTCAACTTTTTTCAGGAGTCATTGTAAGAAAAATAGCAGGCATATGGACATTTTCTTCCCTTTCAACTTTTTTATGTTTTTTTTTTTTAAACCTCCACTTCTTTAAATGATATATTTATATATGGCTACTTTTGATTTTTTTCATTGTAGACATTACCTGTGATTTCCCTCTATTAAAATTGAGGATTTTCTATTTTAAAATATATATCTTTTCCTGCTTTCCACATGCAAGCCTCCATTTATAGTTCTATTTTAATTCATAGTTGTCATTTATAGTTCTCATTTAATTAATAATTTTATTATTCAGTGTTTGATTATGATTACCCAAATTTTCTTATTAAATGAACCAAGAATTTATTTTGTTTATATCAAGATAAATTTTTCTTGCAAAACTTTTTTTAACCTGGATTTTATGGGTGTTTGAGGCTTTCATTTGCATGTCCATTACTCATCACTAATTCATATTCACAAGCAATTATCTAAATGTACCCTTTATCCATTCAGACACATCATATATTAGTCTCTTCTTAAGTAAATATTTCCCAGGGACTCCCAACTTCTTCTGAGCTGAACAAGTTGACCTTATTGCTCACTTGTCCTCCTAGGAACATTCCTTACCATTACCCAAAAGACTCTGTTGCTACAATCCTGTAGGACTTCTGTTCTCTGATTTTATGATTCTCATTTTAGTGGAGCAAATCTTCCATTAATTTTCTAGGTAAATATTTTGAGACCTTGAATATCTAAAAATATTTTCACCCTAACCTCATATTCAATTTATAATTTGAAAGGGTAAATAATATACAGGTTACAAATAATTTTCCTTCAGAACTTTGAAGGATTTTTCCTTTGTGTTCAGTTCCTATTAGGGCTTATATATTTCTGATTCATTCTGACTCCTAAGAAGTAACCGTTTGGGTTCCAACAGATAATTTGAAGGTTCAGTGACAGCTTCCTTATTGATTTCTTACTACATTTTGGTCAGAGCATGTTCTCTATATAATATTTATTATTTGAAATGTATTACAATTTACTTTGTAGCCTCAATTTTTGTAAGTTCATGCATGCATGAAGATTATTTTCCAACTATTGTATATAAAACTCTATATATCAATTAAATCAGGCTTTTACTGTATTATTAAATCTTCGATATCTTTACTATCTTTTTGTCTAGTTGACCTATTTATTACTGAGAGAGCTAAAATGGCAGAGATTTTCAACCTCTTTTAATTCTGTTAATTTGCTTTGTATATTTAAGGCTATGCTAGTTGAATGAAGGTTCAGGATTATTTTATCTTTAGAGTGAATTGTTCCTTTTATCATTTTTCTGTTGACCCTTTATCTCTCCCTCCCCAAAGTCTATTTCACTGAAATTTATCAAATTATATCATTTTCATTTGTCCAGAATCTGGACAATATTGGCAATATTCCTGTCATTATATTTTAGGTTGTCTTTTGAAATTGCATATATGGACTTAAAAATTATCTAAACTGAGAATCTCTCCTTTAACTAGTATATGTAGTCTATATAAATTTATTGTTATTCCTTGAAATATATGACTATTTTACAACTTTATTTTGTCCTTTATATTTATTTTATTTCCTTTTTTTTTCTACTTCCCTATAGTGAGTTCTTTAAATTCCTTTTCTCTTCTACTGTTTTGAAAGTTTGCCTTATATTCCTGTTCTTTTACTGTGTATGTGAATTAACAAAGGCAAAAACTAAGCAATTAACAAAGGCAAAAATCTAAAAATGCACTAATTTCAATTTTTCCCTCCTTACTAACACTGTCTAGTATTTTAGTTTGGTCTTTTTTGCCAAGTCCCCAAGTGAGTCTCAATAGTCATTATCATTTTATTTAGTCAATGCTGTTTAGATTTGCCAAAATATTTACCATTTCCTACAAACACCATTGTTTCTGGCATCACAAACATTCCTCATTCCTTCTCGGTTTAAGTATCTTCTTGTTCAAAAGATAAATTCTTGTTCCTGAAATATATCCTCTACCCATTCTTTCAGAGGGATCTTGGGAGTGACAGTCTCTCTCCATCTTTGTCTTTCTAAAGTAGTTCTTCAATTTGCCCTCACTGTTGAATAATAACTTATCTGGGCATACTATTATTGCTTCAAAATTACTGTTTTTCTTTCTTCAAGCTCTCATTTTTGTGGACTATCATGATGGTCTGATGGTTATACTTCTTTAGGTATTTTGTCTTTTTCTTTGGTGGCTCTTACATTTTCTCTCTATGTACACTGTTCTGTAATTTCACTATAATATACTATAATATACCCGGGGTGGCAGATTTCTTTTTATTTATCCTGATTGGGAATCACAGTATTTCTTCAATCAGAGGATATATGTCCTTCATAAATCCTGGAAAAATTTCATTCTTGTCTTCCCATTATGTTAAAATATTGCTTCTTCCTATTCCCACTGTCATATTATTCTTCAACAGCAATGAACTTATCATATCCAAGTATCTTTTAAAAATTTTTTCCTCCCCCCCCTTTTTTAAATTTTTAAGTAGACTCTATGCCCTGTGTGGAGCCCAACACAGGACTTGAACTGAGAGCAAAACCTGAGCTGAGATCAGGAGTCAGATACTTAACCAACTAAGTCCCTCAGGTGCCTCTTTTTAAATTTATTTTTTGATTCAGGTATAATTAATATACAGTGTTATATTAGTTTCAGGTGTACAATATAATGATTCAACAATTCTATGCATTACTCAGTACTCATCACAAAAAGTATACTCTTTTTAAAAAATATATTTTATTTATTTATTTGACAGACAGAGATCACAAGTAGGCAGAGAGGCAGGCAGAGAGAGAGAGAAGGAAGCAGGCTCCCTGCTGAGCAGAAAGCCCGATGCAGGATTTGATCCCAGGAGCCTGGGATCATGACCTGAGCAGAAGGCAGAGGTTTTTAACCCACAGAGCTACCCAGGTGCCCCAATAAGTCTACTTTTAATCCCCTTCACCTATTTTACCCATTCTCTCAGCCACCTCCCGCTCTGGTAATCATCAGTTTGTTCTCTATATTTAAGAGTCTGGGTTTTCTTTATCCTTTTTTTTCTCTGTTCATTTGTTTTGTTTCTTAAATCCCACATACAGGTGGAATAATATAGAAGTTGTCATTTCTGACTTATTTCACTTAGCATTATACCCTCTGGATCCACCCATGTTGTTGCAAATGGCAAGATATCATTCTTTTTATGACTGAATAATAGTCCAGTGGTGTGTGTGTGTGTGTGTGTGTACACCCCACATCTTCTTTATATATTCATTTATGGATATAAAATCGAATTGTTTCCATACCTTGGCTATTATAAATAATCCTGCAATAAACATAGGGGTGCATATGTCTTTTAGAATAAAAAGCTTTTGCACAGCAAAGGTAACCATCAAAAAAAACCAAAAAGACAACCTATTGAATGAGAGAAGATATTTGCAGATGATATATCTGATAAGAGGTTAATATGCAACACACACACACACAAATCCAATTAAAAATGAGCTGAAGACATGAAGAGACATTTTTTAAAGACATACAGATGGCCAACAGATATCTGAAGACATGCTCAACATCACCAATCATCAGGGAAATGCAAATCAAAACCATAATGAGGTATCACCTCAACCCTGTCAAAATGACCAAAGTCAAAAACACAAGAAACAAGTGTTCGCAAGATTGTAGCAGAAAAATAATCCTCATGCATTGTTGGTGGGAAAGCTGGTGTAACCACTGTGGAATACAGTACAGAGGTTCCCCCCAAATTAAAAACATAAGCATCTTAACCCATTCCTTGTTTCCTATCTCTCTTTTGTCTCTTAATATGAAATTCTGAATAATTTCCCAGGTCTACCTTCTAGTGATAGAAAGATTAGAATTATGGAATTTTCTCTTCTTTTCTAATTTATGTTCAACATTCCATGACATTTCTAAAAGTCATATTTGTTCCTCTTTCAAATTTATCTGACTTTTTTCATAGAAACTTGATACATCTTTAGATAATTATTTTATTTTTTAAAATAAATTTATCTATTTTGAGAGAAACAGAGAAAGAGAGGAGGGACAGAGGGAGAGAGGAAATCACAAACAGACTCCACACTGAGTGAGGAACCCAACTTGGACCTCAATCCCACAAACCCGAGATCATGACCTGAGCCAAAATCTAGAGTCATATGCTTAACTGACTGAGCCACTCAGGGCCCTCTAGAAAGTCATTATTTTATCTCTCTAATCATTTAAACATACATTTTTTCCCAGATTTTTCTCTTATTTCAGATTCTTGTTCTAATCATTGCATGCATTGCCTCTGTTGATGCTTACTCATGGTGCATTGCTCATGTGCTTAAGTGTTTTAAATTGTAAGTGCACTTATTATTGGATTATAATCACTTAGTTATTGTCACAGTAATGGTTCATAGTAAACCATTTTAGGATTCAGTGCAAAAGAGATACAATAATGATTATTATTGAACACTTATTTTTGCTCACACCTGTGGGTCATTTGAGGTTTGGCTGAGTTGTGCTGGGCTTTTGCTAGGTTTGACTCTAACATACAGGTTAGTTCCTGATATACTTCAGATTCTAGTTGCAGATTAGACTCAGGTCCATCTGAGTCTGTTTATTTTGAGGACAAAATGATAGCAAAATATAAGAGTGCAACTATAGCTGCACTTAGCTTGTTTCATGTCCATCAATAAAACATTGGCCAAAGCAAACCACATGGTTAAACCCAACATCAATGAGGTAAGAAATTCATTCCACTTCTAATGGGAGGAACTGCAGAGTCACATTGCTCAGGTAGGAGGGGAATGTAGGAAGGGTTGAAGAACTGAAAACAATAAAGCAATCTATAACATTAGGCCCTCTTTTGGGGTGAGAAATCTATGTGGCTTATATTGGAAAATTTCCTCCAGAGTAGTTTTGCATTTATTCTTTTCAAGAGTCCCAGAGGACCAATTTCCATGACATTTTCTCCTTTATAAGAAAATGCTGACAGTATAAATTCAAATCCCATGGCCATATGAAGTTGGGCCCTGGATTTGGAATTTTCATGTCCTTGACTTCCTGCATGAGCTGAAATAGGAAGAGAATATATTTATCATCTTTCTGTGCCAGTGGATAGATTATTTTCCTAATTTCCTTAGGACACTGCCTTTCATGGACCCTGTATATATGAAGGTTCTTAAGTCTAACTCTCTATCTGACACAGCACCAGAGTCTCATTTCATATTCCCTTTTTGGGCCAAACTCAAGTGTCAAGGTTCATAAAATGGGCATCTTCCTCCCTGAACCCAAAGCAAACCCAACATAAACTCACCTGCAAATTCCTATCGTTTCAAGTTTTTTCAGGGTTTCTTGCACCTAGGTATTTCTCTTTTTTTACTGCAATTTCATCTGCACAATGAAGTAAATACTGTATCTACAATTTCTTGATGTTTGTCATGGGAAGGTTTTCATTGAATTCAAATTGCCACTGATTATAAGACACACTGTTATTTTTCATGCCACCAAGGGGACAGAGTAGTAATAATAAGACTGTCAATTAAGCTATAACACAGAGTTATCTTATCACTTAGAAATTTTTTATTTCTTTTTAGATATATAATTTTATTGTAACTCATGTGCATATATAAAAAAGGAAACATACGTAATATAAAATTAGTCAAGGTAGTTTTAAAACTTTTTCACACTCAGAGTTTGATGTTTCTAAATTACTTTTTGACTAAGAATTGTTGTGTTTTTTCCCCATGACATTACTTTCTTTTATTAAGAGAGCTGGTGATGAGTATTCTTCAAAGAGCTGGAGCAAATAATCCAGAAATTTGTATGGAATCAGAAGAGACCCTGAATCGCTAAGGAAATGTTGAAAAACAAAAATAAAACTGGGGGCATCACGTTACCTGATTTCAAGCTTTATTACAAAGCTGTGGTCACCAAGACAGCATGGTACTGGCATAAAAACAGACACATAGACCAGTGGAACAGAGTAGAGAGCCCAGATATGGACCTTCAACTCTATGGTCAATTAATCTTTGACAAAACAGGAAAAAATATACAGTGGAAAAAGACAGTCTCTTCAATAAATGGTGCTGGGAAAACTGGACAGCTATATGTAGAAGAATGAAATTCGACCATTCTCTTACACTGTACACAAAGATAAACTCAAAATGGATAAAAGACCTCAACGTGAGACAGGAATCCAACAGAATCCTAGAGGAGAACATAGGCAGTAATCTCTTCAATATCAGCTACAGCAACTTCTTTCAAGATATGTCTCCAAAGGCAAAGGAAACAAAAGCAAAAATAAACCTTTGGGACTTCACCAAAATCAAAAGCTTCTGCACAGCAAAGGAAGCAGTCAAAAAAACAAAGAGGCAACCCATGGAATGGGAGAAGATAATTGCAAATGACAGTACAGACAAAAGGTTGATATCCAGGATCTATAAAGAACTCCTCAAACTCAACACACACAAAACAGGCAATCATATCAAAAAATTGACAGAAGATATGAACAGACACTTCTCCAATCAAGATATACAAATGGCTATCAGACACATGAAAAATGTTCATCATCACTAGCCATCAGTGAGATTCAAATTAAAAGCACATTGAGATACCACTTTACTCCAGTTAGAATGGCCAAAATTAACAAGACAGGAAACAACATGTGTTGGAGGGGATGTGGAGAAAGGGGAACCCTCTTCCACTGTTGGTGGGAATGCAAGTTGGTGCAGCCTCTTTGGAGAACAGTGTGGAG
>NC_081558.1:93917319-93944213 GCF_022355385.1 Mustela nigripes
TCTTCAATAAATGGTGCTGGGAAAATTGGACAGCCACATGCAGAAAAATGAAATTACTTGTGTTTTGTATTCAAAGTTGCTGCTGTTCATTGTGCAAGGTTTATGCTGTTATCTTCTTGATCTTAACATATTGCGTTAAAGAAAGGTTTACTGATGACAACAGGACTCATTTTCCTTCCCCTAATGGTTCTTAAATCATTTGCTGATTAAAATGTTAAGGGGATACAGTTATCTAGTCCTATCATTAGGAACATCCACCAAGTTTGTATCTGCACAGGCAATGAGTACACCATCATTTTCAGATGTCAATGTGAAAATGTAAAAAATATGCCTCTTAGAATCAATAAAATATGGCAGTCTGTATTTTTGCTATAACTGGAAGTCAATGTGATTTTTTAATAAAATCAAAATAATTTTTAAAAAAAGGGTCACTCAAGAAAACATGTGCATGTATACAAACAACAAATGTGAAGTTATATACCAAGATAGTAAGACCTGACATTTGTTTGGTAGTTACTCTTGCCAGACACCATGCTAAGGATTTTACATACATTATTTCACTCAGTCCTTACACAGTCCTACCTAACACACAATCCTCTTGAAAACTTTATTTGATCCTTAAAAAATCAACTTTTGAACCCACTACCACTTGAGTATGCAATGAAAACATACCATGCACCTATCCTTAACTAATCTAAGCACCACAATCTCTCACTCAGCTGAGTAGGGGTCCAAATAGGTGGATAGAAACAGATTCAACTTTTCAATTTCAGTATCTCACTCTCTTTCCTAGTAAAGGCTCTTGCACTTTGATGGGACTCAACAAATATCAATGGTTGAATGAATGCCAGTGAGATACAATAATAGTCCAAATAGCTATAGTCTGTTGAGTGTGTAGTACATACAAGGTACTGTGCTAGGTGTTTTAAATAAACATGTTCTACCTTAATTCTTAGCAAACAACTTGCAAGGTAGGCATTTTAAAGAAGAGAAACCTGAGCCACAAAGGGCCTAAGTGACATGTCCAAATTCATGCAATCAGTGAGAGAACTATATTTGTATCACAGTAAAAAACACTTTGTCCACTACCTTCCAATAGCCTCAAACAGCCTATACAATCATATGCCCTGGAGGTACATTTAAGATTACCTGGGATTTCTGCATTTTCTAGGTTAGAATATAAGTCAGAGTCTGAGTTCTCAGGAATCTCTGAGAATGTTCCAGGGACAAATGAGGATGACTCTTGCTGAGTCACCATGACAGTGTTCATGTACCTCTTGGGTATTCAAATAGTCTGGCAGAAATTCCATTTCTCTTTTTAAGCCACTGACTCAATCTGCCTACCATAACCTAACCTGTAATTGAATTAGCTCTTAATAAAATGACATACACTTTGAATCTATCTTCATTGCAGCTTCAGAAATTATCCCTTGCCAATTTTTCTGGGTCAAATAACACTTTGTGTCAGGTGATTAGTGAGGAATTCTGATGTCATTCATTTTACTCTCTACATATCTCCCAGAAAAGGGAGAATTGGGATATAAATGACTGTGCTACAGAAACATAGATTAGCTTAGGTTTATAAAGTTGTACTAACAAATCTTTAAGGCCCAATTCAAATCATTCCACCTCCAAGAAAGCTCAGATTCCCTTGTTTCTCTCATTTCAAACTCTCATAGCAACTTGCTTATAGTTCAGTACTTAACATAGTCTACTTTCTTTTCTTTTCATAGTCTACTTCCTATTAAAATTATTTATGTACCCCCTCACCTATCATTAGTCCCTTGTGTCCTTCTTATTTACTTTTCTTGGGTCCCTTATAGCACCATTTTTTTGTATATGGAATTTGCTCAACAAATATTTGTTGTAGTGGTCCAAATGTTCAATATTGAATACCAACTCTTATTCCAGTTTTGATTTTTTTTATCATGATCTGATTAGTATGGTTAACTTTTTGAAATAATAGCCTAAGAACATTCCATTCTTGAAAATTCCATTCTATGATAATGAGTTAATCACTCAGTTTCATTTTTTTAAATACAGACACAATGAAAACAAATTCCAGAGCCTGGCATCTTTCCAAGTACACCAATAATTGCTTTGCCTTTTTCAGTTGCATTGAACTCAATCAATCACCTTAAACCTTCACAAAACTCAGTGGCAAAAAGTGAGTATAGTTTGGTGAAGTTATGGAAATTATTGGCCTATAAATGCTCCAATTTTCCCATGATGAATTTTATCTTATTTACTGTGATTTCTGGAAATTCCTTATCTTTGCAGTGTGCTCTGTAGTAGGTACTCAATATTTACTGAATAGGTTGAATTACTCTTGGTTCCTAGATTCATTTATCAGAATCCAAACTAGTTTATCTTAGAAAACTCTATGATAATGAGTTAATAACTCAGCAAGCGGCCAGAGAAGGCTTTTAATTTGTGATCAAGCTCATGCTGAATGTAGGTTTTGAGAAGTCTTCTTTTTTTTCTGAGAAGTCTACTTTAAAGATTTTATTTATTTATTTGACAGAGAGAGATCACAAGTAGGCAGAGAGGCAGGCAGAGAGAGAGGAGGAAGCAGGCTCCCTGCTGAGCAGAGAGCCCGATGCGGGACTCGATCCCAGGACCCTGAGATCATGACCTGAGCCGAAGGCAGCGGCTTAACCCACTGAGCCACCCAGGCCCCCTGAGAAGTCTACTTTAAAACTGCAAATCAAACCATATTGGCATGTTTTTGTTTTGTTATGACTTAATTCCATATTTTCCACATAGTGCGGAAATTTAGAAATAAGGAAGATGTGGTCCATATACACTATGGAGTATTATGCCTCCATCAGAAAGGATGAATACCCAACTTTTGTAGCAACATGGACGGGACTGGAAGAGATTATGCTGAGTGAAATAAGTCAAGCAGAGAGAGTCAATTATCATATGGTTTCACTTATTTGTGGAGCATAATAGATAGCATGGAGGACAAGGGGAGATGGAGAGGAGAAGGGAGTTGAGGGAAATTGGAAGGGGAGGTGAACTGCAAGAGACTAGGGACTCTGAAAAACAATCTGAGGGCTTTGAAGTGGCGGGGTGGAGGAGGTTGGGGGAACCAGGTGGTGGGTACTAGAGAGGGTATGGATTGCATGGAGCACTGGGTGTGGTGCAAAAACAATGAATACTGTTATGCTGAAAAGAAATTAAAAAAGAAGAAATTCCTTCTAAATCTATATGACATTCAAACATTTTAAAAATTTAAAAAAATAATAATTGAGCAACTGAAAATATTCTTGGTATGTATTTGGTATCTAAATAATTACTGGAAGAACTATTCAAAAAACCTCAACCAACATATTTAGAAATGATTATAGCCCCAGTGCCTTAGGTAGATTTGACTGTGACCTACTAAAGTGTCCTCTAGATGACTCCACTGAAAAATAAGCAACAATGTATACCTGAAGAATACAGTTACCACTGATTCAATTTTTTTCATTAATATTCTATGCGAGGCTCTTACCTGGCTCCTGACTTCACATACTTGAAGAGTTGTCATGGGCAATATTAGACTTGTCTGTGCAGACCTAAGGCCAAAACAAGAACCAGATTAGTGGAAGTTACAAAGATACAGTTTTTGGTTTAATATTTTACAAAATATTTAATTATTATAAATTATATAATCACCAAAAAATTTATTTACACTCACTGACTTTTTTTTAAAAGTAAATATAGAACTTTGAGGATGAAGGTGGAAAACTTTTAAAAAATCATTCATAGTCCTATCAACTGGAAAGAATCACTGCTATCTTTGTGACTATCATATATATATATACTATTTTAAGAAAACAATTTTCTCTCTTTCTCTCTTCAGTATAGGAAGTTGGGGTACCCCAACTTTGGAGGTGTGCAAACAGCAGCTGACCTCTCTGTCAAGGCTGTATGTGGACAGTTGGACACATGGGCCCTTTTAGAACTATGACTTGGGGGCCCATACCATGACTGTGAGGGTCCTCTGATTCATATGCATTCATATTTCTTTCACATTCATCAGTTTTATTACTACTTTCATATGGATAGTCTCTCTTTTATAGATTTTTTTAAGCTTTATTTAGGTAAAATTGACAAACCTGTATGATATTTAAAGCATACATGGGGATTATTTGATATTCATTTACATTGTGGAAAGATTCCACCCATCTAGTTAATTAACACATTCAACACCTCTTGGATTTACTTTGTGTGTGTGTGTGAGATCCATATTTATTTTTATTTGTTCTTTCAATAAATGATAATAATTCACATTGCTAACATTAAAAGTGGCCAGGGCACCTGGGTGACTTAGTTGGTTAAGTGTTGGTCTATTGATTTTAGCTCAGGTCATGATCTCAGGGTCACAAGATAGAGCTCCACTATGGCCTTTGTGCTCAGGACAGAGTCTGCTTGAGATTCTCTCTCTCCCTCTCCCTCTGTTTCTCCCCCAAATAAAGAATAATAATAATAATAATAATAATAAATGGTACTCATCTTGGAAAATCTAGGATGTAGAAAACTAGAAATTCTTTAAGACCACTTCCTTCATGCAGTTTTAAGGAAAGAACTGGATGTTTTTCTTCTTTGTGCAGTACTCATCAGCATCAGAGCTTTCCCATGTTGAGCCCTGAAATGAACCAGCCTTCCTATTGCTGTAACCCACACAAAAGCCCTTTGACTAGGTATTACTTTATTTTTCAATGGGGGCACTATAGATGAAGAATCAAGATTTAGGGAAATGAGGTACATTATTTGCCTCATTTCACAGAGGGAAAACAGAAACAAAAGCACCCTGTCTCTCCCATAATTGTTTAGACTCCACCTGTCACTCTGAAAGAAAAAAGACTGCGGTGGTTTTGGATTGTATACGTGAATGCTCAGATCCCCCTGTCAGGTGTCCTGAGAATCTGCAGTGGCAGGGCCAGCCCGCAAGCAGCTGGCCCAAGCTCACTGGGTCCTGGTCCTGATTTTCAGTACCCAGGACAGCGGCTGGATTTTCGAGGAGCAGGGCTGGACACACATTCCCAATACTCTGTCTCCCAGGCTCTTCCGTCTATCTTCCCAGAAACATCCCGTTATAGAGACACCTCAAGTGGTCTCCAGTCCTTCCCAAAGGTGAATATAGTCTTCCCCTCAGAGTCACAGAGCTTTCAGGCTGGGCACTCACGTGCCTGGCAATTCTGAGCTGCAAGCCGGCCACATTTTCCGGCTCACATCACGGCAGAAAGCAGACAGACTTGGGAATGGTTATCGGCCAAGAGCTGCAGGCGAACAGCTAATCCAGTCCTGGAAGGGGGCACTGGTAGTTAAGCCCTTTAATGGCCTCAGTCCTATGATAATTAGTCCTGGCCTGGAGCTAGCGAATAGCGAGCCCTTCTAACCTGAAAGGGAGCCTCATCCACTGCTCAACGCTAATCCCTTGCACAATGAAAGCCGAACTAATTCACTGGGTAAACACCCTCTCCAGTTACTTACAAGCTGTCTTATTTCAGCCCCAAACCAAATAGAGAGGCGGCCAGTGACTGGAGAGAAAATAAAATATTAAGAACTCATTTTGCCTGAAACTCCCCCTGGGATGCTTGCCTATCACAGTATTTTGTTATGGCAATCCGCACTGACTAATATAGATGGAAATAATTTCATTTTAGAAAAATTCTTCTATACTTATAAACCTGATTTTTCATTTACTTATAAACCTGCTTCACAAACATTCAAGAGCAGTCTCCTGGATGCCAGGCGCTGTTCTAGGCATTAGGCATAAGAGTGGAAGAAAAGCTGGATACGCTTCCATTCTCAATTCTATGGGCAGGACAGTGGATGCCTGGTCTGCACAGAACTAAAAGCTGTGATATGCACATTTATGGGTCAGACAGCAGTTTTCCTGGGGACACAGAGCTGCCTGAATTAACCAGCTAACTATATTTAGGAAACATACAGTATTAGCACAGCCCCATTTCAAGTCCAGTAGAAAGAGATTAAGAAAAACAGAGAAAACTCTTCCTGGACATGAATGCTACTAATTGCATTTTCTCAGTCCCAAGCACCTGCCTTTCAGAAACAGGAACAGCTACAACCTAAACTTTCAGTAGAAGATGACACTGTTATAGAAAAGAAGATTTTTTGTCCAGGAAGCCAAGATGAAAGCTCCCCATCTCAGTTTCTAGAGCAGAACATAAGAATTGTTCTCCTTTGAAAAGTGAGAAGATTCGAAGTATCTATATTCCTGTGCTTGAATCAAGCAGAGAGTTCTTAAATCCTGACTATGTTTACCATGTTTTAATCTGAAAAATTCATAGAAGAGTTGCATTGGAATCTCAGATTTTCATGTTTCATGACTTTAGCAAATGGGAAAGCAGTGTTTTGTTAACCACCATAAGCACACAAGAGCCATTATCTTTCAAAAACTAAGCAATTTGCACGAAAAAAAATCAACTCTTTCCAAAAATGTTTTCCATGGTGGTTTCTTCAGATTTGGGGGATTAAACTGCAATTGTCAAGCTCCTTCTGAACTTGCTCTTGATCCGATTTGGGGTTTCTTGAGAGTATAAACAATATGCATCATCTCCTGGACACAGATGCATAACCTCCAGTGGAAGGTTATGCATCATTCAATGCTTACCAAGCTCCACTGGAGCCAGGCACTTTCCTGCACCCTAGATGTAGACTGCCTAGAGGCAGATGAGACAGACCTCTACCCCCCAATTATTTACAAGCTAACACTCGAGATGAGCAGGCAAACAAACATGGGTGGGTGTCACTGGCATAGCATTAATGGGGAATTGATACATACTCATGACAGAATACAGAGAATCATGAAACAGACATAGGTTTTCAGGCTGACCTTGGTTTGGATTCTAGCTACTTTCTAGCTTTGTGAACTGGTGCAAAGCATTTAACCTCTCTGAGCTCCAGTCCCCTCATCTGTCACATGGAAGAGCAATATCCAAATGTACAGGGTAGTTATAAAGATTAAATGTTAAATTCTAACCAGTTCTCTAGCACACTGCCTATAACTTTCTGCTGGTCCAATAAATGTTTGTTCTGTCTCTTTCAAATAACTGTCAATATTATTTGTATAAATCACTTATTTTATCTGAGCTACATATGATTACCTTCAAGTGTTCAGAAATCCAAGTGGGCTATGGTAAGAGCAATTGAAGTATTTCTTATAGTACTCCTAAGAACTTGGTTTTATGCTCAATATTTGATTGATTTTTCAGAAAGCTGTGCTTCAGGATGTGGGCCTACCATGAATCCAGCAGACATGGAAGATGCCTTTCTCCAAGCCAGGGAGGGGCTAAATCAGGAGACAGCAGGTCTCCCTTGTAAAGAGAGGGTGGATCCTGGTGTCAAGAAGTCAGGAGGTCAACACTAGTCTTTATCACTCAGGCTTCTGACCCTGGCTGGAAATCTGATGAGTACATAGGACCCTGGGTCCATGGGATAGGGGTGAAAGAATGGAAGAAAATAGGAATCCCCCCAAGAAAGGGATAGAGACTGCAGTACCACTTAATGACAGTAGACATTCAGGTGCAAGAGGACCAGGAAGGAAGTACAGCTGCCACCAAAGTTGTGTCAGGTCCATTAACAGTAGGGACCAGGAAGAGAAGTCAGGCTGGGCCCAGTCAGCTCTCAACACGTTACCAGTGATTCCCTTTGAGAGCCTATGGCTTTCACCATTGTACTGTCAGCTGTGTCATACCTACCTGATGCTAGAATGTCCACTGCCACCTGCATTCATTCTGGGACTGCTGACTTTTGTTTCCGGTTTACTTAATCTGCCTTTTTTCTGAGACTTCCTTCACTTCCCAATTTTAGTTTCTGACTTGGGTTGCCTGCTTCAAAACTACTCAGCTTAAACTCCCACCTCAGTCCAGCAGGCTGGGGTCTTGTGCCCTGGGGGCCTGGACTGGGCTGGGTTACCTGATTCTTACTGTGGGCATGGAGCCAATGATAATCTGAGACAATGTGTCTGGGGTGGAATTGAAGGGAAAACAAATCACATAATCAACTATGGGAAGGAGTGCAGCTAGAGGGGAGATGGAAAGCAGAGAGCATTTTTACGAGAAGAGGAAGAGCTAGGGACCAAGCTTGGGCACATCCATAAGCCCATGATCTCTGATCTCTGAAATTGCACATTTGAACATGAGAACACCTTGAACATTCGTCAAGGAAGTAGCATATCAGGATACAAGAAGCTGTCTTTCTGTTCACGTGTTTCTACCTTCATGTCACACTGCTCACGCTGTGTGGAGACCACTTTCATCAGAAAGAAACTGAGATTCACCAGTCAGGAAATAACAGGTGTTGGCAAGGATGCAGAGAAAGGAGAACCCTCATACACTACTGGTGGGAATGCAAGCTGGTGCAGCCACTTGGGAGAACAGTATGGAGATTCCTCAAAAAGTTAAAACTAGAACTACCCTATGACCCAGAAATCATACTACTGGGTGTTTACCCTAAAGATAGACATGTAGTGATCTAAAGGGGCACCTGTACCCCAGTGTTCATAGCAGCAATATCCACAATAGCCAAACTATGGAAAGATCCTAGATGTCCATGGACAGATGAATGAATAAAGAAGATGTGGTATATATATATACAATGGAATATAAGGCAGCCATCAAAAAACCTCCAAATCTTGCCATTTGCAATGGCGTGGATGGAACTAGAGGGTAATGTGCTATGTAAAATAAGTCAATTAGAGAAAGACAATTATCACATGATCTCTCTGATATGAGAAATTTGAAAGGCAGGGCAGGGGTTCACTGGGGGAAGGGAGGGAAAAATGAAACAAAATGTGACCAGGGAGGGTGACAAACCATAAGAGACTCTTAATCTCAGGAAATAAACTGAGGGCTGCTGGGGGGATGGACACTGGGGAGGGTATGTGCTATGGTGAGTGCTATGAATTGTGTAAGACTGATGATTCACAGACCTGTACCCCTGAAACAAATAATACATTTTATGTTAATAAATAAATAAATATTTTTAAAAAGTAAAAGTAAAAAAAAGCAATTGAGGCTCTAGTCAATAATATTGTAATAACATCCTATAGTAACAGATGGTGACTACTTATTGTGGTGAGCACTGAGTAATGTATGGAATTGTTGAATCAATATGTTGTACACCTGAAACTAATATAATATGGTATATTAATTATACTTCAATAAAAAATAAATAATTATAGATAAGGAAAAACAAAACAAAAACAGATTCACAGATACAGAGAGCAAATTGCTGGTTGCCACAGGGGAGGAGTATGGGGATGAAACAGGTGAAGGGTGCCAAAAGATACAATATTCCAGATTTGAAATATATGTCATGGGGCTATAACATACAGTGCAAGGAATATAGTCAATACTATTGTAATACATTTCTATGGTGACAGATGGCAACTAAATGTATAGTGGTGACCATTTTCTAATGTATATAAACTATCAAATCACTATGTTGTACACCTGAAACTAACACAGTATTATGTTAATTATTCTTCAGCAAAAAAAAAAAATAAATAAAAGCTGAAAAAATGAAGGCAATTGAAGGAGGTTCTAGAGGTTTTCCCCATTGCTGATATTCTACATCCTCAACTGTAAATTAGACTATATCATTCCTAAGTCACAGGGGAAGAATAATTGTGGAGTCTATACTGCTGAATCCTTATTGAGTGTTTTCAGGGTAGAAAGAGAACACTGGAGTCACACTAGTTAGATTTTAGCAATTACCAGGGAAACCTAAAAACTATGGTCACCAGTGAAAACAGGACGGTCCCCCCTACCTGTGGAATCTGTACACCTCATTATCTGAAAGCACAGATAATTTAGCAAGTTAAGATGACAATCCTAAATCTTGACCACATTGGTCAGTTTTCTCATGTTTCCCCAGATTATGTGGGACCCTAAGAGAGACAGGACAGAGTTAAGGGGAGGGTTTGAAGGTCCCTGACCACACTCCCTCTGTTACCTCCCCACAGTTTGGTCCCTAACTTCTGCTAATTCCCATCTTTAGATACGTGACTCATAACCTCCTGGAGACTCAGCTTTCTCCTCTGTGAGGGAGATGGAACTAACGTGACTGACCTGTGTTTTAGGGTTATGCCAAGGATCAAGTAATATAATGGACAGAAAGGAGCCTTGTGAAGTACCACCCACATGCAAGGTATTATATTTAAGTAAGTGCTTAATAACTAATTTTACGTGAAGATAACAATGTTACTTGATACTTAAGTTTTCTCAGCACTTTCCAGATTTCTGTGTTTGACAAGTTAATCCTCAATTCCATGTTATCTACTTTGTCAGCCAATAGAGGATCTTGGTCTCTTCAGGAAATTTAGTGAACAATGAAACAGACATAAAGGCACAATTTGGGTATTTCAGGTTCAAAGACTTGTCTAAAGTATTAACTTCCTATAGAGAGCTTAAATCAGGTGTAATCATACAAGATCTCAGATGTGGTGGAGACTTTTTTTTTCAGTTTATAATATAGGGATGATAGGCCTAGGGAAAAATAACTTCTATTATTATTGATAGAAATGCAAAGTTATTATGCACAATGCTGGTTTTCTGAGCATTTTTCATGTACATGTTTTTGTCTAGCTATTTATCAGTTTTTTAGTCCATTAGTTGGTCCTTACCTAATATTCTGAGAATGTGTCCATCAAATCAGAATCTGAGGAGCTCAAAGCCAACAGTCCCTGTCCTGATGAGGATGGTCCAGAACACCACAAAATAAATACTGAAGGATCTATGGGCAGCAAGGGCCTATAATTGATACGACTTTACAGGTACTTGGGGGTGACAGGTTATTTATAGATGATTGGAAGTGACTACAACCCAAAATGTCCTATACCAGTAGCCACTGTCCTATCTCAGAGGACCATCAAACCCTCACCAACAGAATCTGATTCTCCTTCAGAAGTGAGTCATCAGGCTAGAATGAGCCAGGTACTAGAGACCTCTTAGACATATCATGATGGGGCAGACAGAAAGAGTCCCTTAGTAACATAAAAGCATTTGACATCAGGGAATTCTAAACTGTGCCATTGAGAAGGCACGACCTTTAGATTCTGGAGACAGACATTAAGAACAGACACAGACATTCATGTTATGATGTCAGATAGCCCCCACCACAGGGACTGAATAGGACTGGACTGGGGCAGGGGGTAGGCACTGAGAAGAAAGCTCAGACAAAGACCAGGCCCCATGGAACAAGATTACGGCCCTAGTGTTCAAGGTGAGGGGTCAGACACAGAAAACAAGGTTAGAGCTACAATCCTGGAACCTGGATTTCAGGACAGAACATAAACAGTAGCAAACAAGGTTAGAGCTACAATCCTGGAACCTGGATTTCAGGACAGAACATAAACAGTAACAAGTCCCATGAGACTATGAAGTCTAGGAAACTGCTAGAGCTAGACAGGTACAGGGAAAAGACAGGCCTGAGCCATAGGTGGAAATAGTTGAAGGACATCTGGGAGGATAATTTGGCTAAGGGTAGGATTTTGAGCACCACTTGTTTCTGGAGAAATGGCCACACAGCATGAGCCTAGGCAGGTATAGCAGGGGCAGGCCCTACTGTGGCTGATGGTCAGTGCTCGAATAACAACATGGGGTAAAGTTGGGCATGTTAAGTTGGACTTGTCCCAGAGAGGGCAAAGTAGGGTCCCCATGACCTGCCTTGGTGTCAAGAGGACTGAGGATTTGATTCTGTCATGGAGCTCTAGCCTCACTCAAGGAGGACCTTTCTCCAGGGATCTTAGCCCTAGGGTAGCCAAAGATGCTCTGGATCTGCTGGAAGAGATGATCCTCACCCAGATAGGAGCCTTTCATTTTCAGATTACATGGGTTTATCTCTCAGGGCTAGGATCTCTGTCTCATGGCCAGTGTCATTGTTACCTAATATCCACGCTCGCCTTCTAACTAACTAGCGAACTGATTTCACTGGGATCAGTGCTGTGCCTGGCTTAAAAATCAAACCAAACCAAACAGATTTCCAAGCCCCTTAATGAATATGCATAGCCTTATGATGTTCTGGTAAGTGAAGTATATAAGCTGAAGTTAATGGGGGAAGAAACTCTGAGCACTGGTAATTGCCAGGTAGAGTGCTTCTGGCAAGAGCGTTAAAAGGGGACTGACTTACTAGGCATATACCTTTCTACATGTGCCTCTTTACCCATTAACCTTTTTCTTTCCTCTTCTCCTTTTCTCATTACTCCTTCTCCTTCCTTCCTCTTGCTTCCTACCTATAACTCTGATGTGCTTGCCAGAACTACAGTGATAATTCTATAACCAGGAGGCAACCCTGAGGATAGAGAGAAACCATTGCAGAGCACCAGCAAGGTTAATGCCAACCTTCAGGCTTCATATGACAGACTCACTCCTTTTCCATGTTACTGTAGTTGGGCATCAGTATTTTACTGCCAACCCTGACTCTCTTTAGTGCATATCTCTTCTAGCTGGACCACTAGGAACGGGAAGTTCACATGGAGGGAGGAAGAGGCTCTCACAATTTAGGAGATCAGTTGCCTTTAGCTGCCATAAGTGGGTAATGGGATTTCAGTGATGACTTCCTTGACTTAGTTGTCTTCTCTAGCTGAGAGACCGGAAGGAGGTGGACTTTTGGGAGAACACAGTGTCTGGAGGACACTTTGGCAAGGTCTTTTTCTCCAAGACTCCAAAGTCTGTGTCAGGTAGTTGGTCTCTTAATATTATTTATGTGTTGAGGGGAAAAAAAAATACTGGCTGCTTTCTTTAAATTAAGAACTCTTGGTCTGGAGAGTGTGAGCCTTTGAGAGCTTGATATTCTTGATCATGTCCCTAAATCTGGATCTTCTTGACTTTTGGAAATTTAGTTCTCTGGCCCCCAATCTACTCCTGCCAGTTCTCCAGCAGGAAAAGTCGTGCTTTTTTAGGATTGAGGGATGATGGGGAAGAGAGTAAGAGATGTTAAAAGTTAAAAGCTTTTCTCAAACTTCCCACAAGAGCTAGGTGATATGATTGCAGATACTTGAAGAACATATTCCTTTCCTGCTTTACTCCTGAATTAACATAATTAATCACATAAAACATATATTCACTATAAATAATGTTTTTCTGTTCAGGCTATGATGCATCACCTATGGACAGCACAGCAAACCCCTTCCAGTGCTCCCACTTTCTTCCCCATCTTCCCCACCTCAATCTCCCAAGCCCTGTGTCTGTTGAAGGCCCATTAAAGAAATCATTTCCCACCCTGCCCCCACTAGCACTGCACACCTGGTAATAAATAATATGATCATTGCCTAACAGGCACTCGGAAGAGCCCTGTGATAAATAAAGAGACTTCTCATCTCTCCACAGGCTCTGCAGCGAGGGCTGGCAGAGGAGAGCTCCTATTAAAGAACTCGCATAGCCACAGGCAAATTCTCTCATGCATCTCCTTGTGGAGACCTTTTCTTAAAAACTGAGATTGCTCTGATGGTTCAAGGTGCTATTGAGTTCTAACTCCAGTCACAGCATCTGAGACGATGCTTGTGTCTGATAAGGTTGCTGGAGAATAATGTGAAGGAGAGAGAGGCCTGGTAATGGGTTGCTGTAAGGAGGGGACGAGGCATCTTTGCCCAGAGCCTGAAGACAGAAGCGCTGCTCTTGCGGGAAGGCCTCCCCTGCCCCACCCCCAGATTCTTTTCCATTTTTATTGCATTAAAAAAACACTCTCTAAACATGCACTTCAGAAATCATTTTTTTCCCTAGCTCCAAGCTAGTAATACTACTCACCAACTGATTTTGTATCATGAGAGGTTTTGAGAATAATTCTGGTTTTTCTCATTCAGGTTTTTTTTTTTCCTGTTTTGTATTGAGAAAACCAAAGAGGGAACAATTGCATTTTGTGCCTTCCTTTTCTCCAGTTGCGTGTTGTTTCACATAATTTTCTACCTTATCTTATTCTTTGGCCTTCAAAACCTTTTACAAAAACAAACAAACAAACAAAAAACCCACAGCCATTATTTCATGGTATTTTATTTTCCTCTTTTCATTTTCCTGTCTCGGGTCTGTGGTCTTTGGGACCTCTCTTTTTCAATTTGGATTCAATAAAAGTGAATTTCCAGGGTTAACTAAATTTAGAAGTTCAGGCCATTTCAGAAACCACAATATAAAAGACAAAAGATGTGAATTCAGTCCAAAGACAGGATATCTTAAAGCAACCTGGAGACGACAGGGAGCAGAGATATGGGAAGGATTTTATTAGTTTGCCTCACTCAGTGTGGCCAGAAGCCTAGATACCCTGCCTACTTAAGGCAGAACCAGTACAGGTGCAGTGGAATGGTTTGGGGGCTGTTACAACACACTTGTAATTCCCCCATTCTTTTCTTTTTCACTTTGGGACTGCAGGAGATATAGCATAGGTAAGGCCTAAGAGTTCTGTGAGTCAAAGACCTAATTTCTTCCAAGTATGAGTGCATGCATGTGGTGGGGGGGTGGTGAGGTGGGGAGCAGCATCAGTAGATGCAGGTTGTTTTTCACTCATGCCCTTCTCTTACCCACTGTTTGAGGCCATTTCTAAGGCTGAATAAGTTAACAAGAATACTTGCTCAGACTCAGAAGACAGGAGAGCTGGTTGTTTACCTCAAAGAACATAAGCTTGGGTAAAAATTAGCACAGGCAGATCAATAATGGATTAATAATACAACAGTGTTATAGTCAAGTTCTGGGCTTTAAAGTACATATACCAAATGCTGGTAGAACCCAAGTGGTGAAGCCTTGGATAGTCAGGGCCATCATTAAGGCCAAAGTGGGATTTATGTGGGCCTTGAAAGGATTAAAAGATCTCTTTTTGACTATGGGCTTCTATAGAGAAGCCATTTAACAGCAGTTCTCCATTATGGACTGTCTCCATGACTATGTACTGCCTGGAGCCTATTGCATAGGAAGGTGAACATACATCTTTCTCTGATTCTAGCTTCCAGGTCCCATTTTGAAACTATGAACACTTGCTTAAAAGAGAGGGCACTGGATCTGGCATTCCTTCAGTATGGATAGTTCTGACCCACTCTCCATTATCAGGAATAACATCAGACCTGCTCTAGACATCTAAGTCTCCAACACGGGTGATGAAGCACAGGAAATTAGATGAGACCTAGAAGCCGGTTCCAGTTCTCCCTGTCTAGAAATCACCAGCATTAACTTAGGGTGAATCTTTTTCTATTCTTAAACTTCCACTTCCTCATCTATTCTAAAGATCCAGTAAGATGGATCCTAGGGTCATTTTGGGCTGCAGCCCTCAGCATGCTGATGTACGCGTCCTGGAGGCCAGCCATGCTTATTGGCCTTGCAACAGTCTATGGTGTCGATACCTGGCAATTGCAAACACACCATTGTGAGTTGTACAAAGATCCAGCAGGATTTTCAAACCCTCACCTCTGGTGTGGCCAGTAGGTAATAGCCAAGCAGGCATCTAGGATTAGTGATTTCCATTCACAGGAAAGAACAAAAGGAGAGTTTGGGGCATGATCGCAGTGACAGCTGTCCTGTCATGTATAGCTTCATTTGAAGGCAAAATATGGGCATAGATTATGAGACTAGAATCCCTATGGTTTAAATTCAGAAGTCTAGGGCAACATGTAAGAAATCCCAGGTGATTTAGGAAAAGAAAAATCTCTAGTTTTAAGTAATTTCAGAAAAATCAACCTGTCAATTAGTAGACCTGAGGCATGGATGAGCTATATAATTTGTGGGGACCTGTTCCAAACGAAGATGTGGAATCCCTCGTTCAAAAATTAAGACTATCAGGGCATCTGGGTGGCTCAGTCAGTTAAACATCTGCCTTAATCTAAGGGCATGATCCCAGGATTCTGGAATCGAGCCCAACCTCAAGCTCCCTGTTTGGCAGGGAGCCTGCTTCTCCCTCTCCCTCTGCAACTCCCCCTGCTTGTGCTCTCTGTCAAATAAGTAAATAAAAATCTTAAAAAAGAAATTAAGACTATTAGTTGGCAACAGCAGAGCATTAAAGACCAGCAGGGGTCCCTCACAAGTGTGGGGCCCTGTGCTATTGCATAAGACACACCCTCGTGAAGTCGGCTCTGCTGGGCACATGGAGGAGGTGAGGATGATGATTATTGGTCTTGCAGAATGGGGAAAGTCCCAAAAGGTCATTTAGCTTACTTGGTGCAATGAGCTCCATGCAGTATCCAACTGACTGAGCTTCACACACATGGTGAGTATAAGACTGAAATTTTTTAGGTGATTCTAATTTAAAGCATTCTCTAGTATTATTGCCCACTGCCTAGTTTTATTGTCTTCTTCCTGTTTTGCTGCTCAGAAAGCATAGACATCAAGCATATAAAATATGTTCACTAATTTTTGGTCCTTTATTTCAATAAAAAACTATGTATTAGATTGTTATTCTTTGTTATACAAGAAGATGCAAGGGCTGCTGAGGACATTGCCCTGGCCTTCAAGGAATGATGATGCTTCTCCATTCATCAGAGCAGGCCCAGATGTACCTCTCCATAGTGATACTTTGTCATGCATCAAAAGATGCAACTTTGTGTACTTGGGCACAACAAAATGGACTTAACAATAGTTTGTGAAGGGAACCTGTGACCTTTTTAGGCTTAGTACTCTGGGGTTTGGTAATTTAACAGAGACCCAAAGATGCTTAAAGTGTTATAGTTGAAATTTTTGCTGAGAAAAAAATTTGAATCAAGTCTGTAGACTGGAGTGGAGGAGGCAGGCAATTATATTGGCCACTTGCCTTTCTTTACTATACAGGTAATCATACCTGTATGATGCAGTAGTATTTACAAGGTGGGACATTAACAAGGGACTAAAAATTTACTCTTCTAAATTGTTAACGGATGAATATGAGTGAAACTTGGGAATTATTCAGACTAGTAATCTCATAACTAGTTTAACACAAAGATTTTTTGCTGAATTTCTTTTTCTCTATCTATTTTTATACCCATCGGACCCATTGGATTATAGTTTTCCACTATTTTTGACCTTCCTAAGTAGTCTGAAGTCTTTCAACATAAGCCCTATATTTGTGTCCTTTCCTACATTGGTGGCAGGGACTCAGTTTTCATATGCACCAGAGGAGATATACTAGTTAGCATATTTAAATTAAAATACTTTATTTGCATAGTTTGCATTTGGGTGGAAGGATTTGTAAAGAATATTTTACTTGTAAGTCCGTTAAACATTTGGGATCTCAGGTAGTTAATAGTAACCTTAAAAGATTTATGAATTGCTGTTTATCAAAGCACTTATTTTTTTCTTTACAACTCAATTACCCGACATATAGTGTATAATTAGTTTCAGAGTAGAGTTCAATCATTTATCGGCTGCATATAACACCCAGTGCTTATCAGTCATTTCACATTGCCCTCCTTAATATCCAACCCAGTTACCTCATCCTGCCATCTACCTCCCCTCCAGCAACTCTCAATTTATTCCCTATAGTTAAGAGTCTCTCGTGTGGGTGCCTGGGTGGCTCAGTCGGTTAAGCACCCGCCTTTGGCTCAGGTCATGATCCCAGGGTCCTGGGAATGAGTCTGGAATAAGGCTCCTTGCTCAGCAGGGAGCCTGCTTCTCCCTCTGCCCCTTCCCTCACTCATGCTTGCATGCTCTCTCTTTCTCTCCTTTTTGCAAAAACAAATAAATAAAACCTTTAAAAAAAATTCTCTCAAAATAATCTGAGGGTTTTGAAGGGGCAGGGGGTGGGAGGTCGTGGTACCAGGTGGTGGGTATTATAGAGGGCACGACTGCATGGAGCACTGGGTGTGGTGCAAAAATAATGAATACTGTTATGCTGAAAATAAATTAAAAACAATTTTTTTAAAGTCTCTCATGGTTTGTTTCCCTCTCTAATTTCTTTATATTGTTTCAAAGCACTTATTTTTAAAGATCCATGTGTCTTTAGTGCTAGGAAACCCAAGAAATTCAATAATGATCATCTCAGAAAGCCCCAAGAGTCTTTAGATCAAGTGTTTAGTATGAAAGCCATTGTAGGACTAGACAGTGGTGACACCTGTTGTTAAGGAAAGAATAAACACCTGTTTTCCCTAGAGAGACATTTTCTATGTCCCCCCCACCCCAAGATTTTCAATTTCAGTATCATCCTCTCTCCACACAGCCCCTAAGGGAAGAAAGTTTTTCTGAGTTCCACATCTTCCATCCGAAGAACAATATCTCTTTTCAAAAGCATGTGCTAAAAGCCCTCACTGATTCAAGAGTTAAATGTCTGGTCCAAAATATCATTGCTAAGACAATGTTGATGGTTAGGGAGCTTACCATTTCTGTTTTCTCCTAGGAGTTTTATAGTTTCAAGCCTTCTACATTCAAGTTTTTAATCTATTTTGTGTTGATTTTTGTGTTGGTATAAGACAAAGGTCCAGTTTCATTCTTTTGTATGTAACTGTCAAGTTTTCCCAATACCATTTATTGAAGAGACTCTCCTTCCCTCATTGCATATTCTTGCTTCTTTTGTCATAAATTAATTGCCCATCTATGTATGAGTTTATTTCTGGACTCCCTATTCTGTTCCATTGATCTGTATGTCTATCTTTATGCTAATACCATACTGCTTTTATTACTGTCTTCATAGTACAGTTTGAAATAAAGAAGTGTGATACTTCTGGTGTTCTTTCTCAAAATGTTTAGGCTATTTGGAGTCTTTTGTAATTCTATACATATTTTAGAATTATTTGTTCTAGTTCTGTGGAAAATGTCCACTGGAATTTTGATAGGGATGCATTGAACCTATATATTGCTTTGCATCATGTGAACATTTTAATAATTTAATTATTCTAATCTATGAGCACTGAAAATCTTTCCATTTATTTGTGTCTTCTTTAATTATTTTTATCTGTGTCTTACAGTTTTCAGTGTATAGGTCTTTCACCTCCATGGTTAAATTTATTTCTTGGCTTTTTATTCGTTTTGATGAGATTTGAAATGGGATTTTTTCCTGAGTTTTCTTTTTGATAGTTCATTACTAATGTATAAAAACAGAATAGCTTTTTGTATAGATATTCTATATCCTGAAGCTTTACTGAATTCATTTATTCTAATGGGTTTTTTAGTGGAAACTTCAAGATTTTCCATATATAGTATCATGTCATTTGCAAATGTGACAGTTTTACTTCTTCTTTTCCAATTTGTATACCTTTCATTTGTTTTTCTTGCCTAACTGCTATGGCTAGGAGTCCAATACTATGTAGGATAAAAGTTGAGGAGAGTAGGCATCCTTGCCTTGTTCCTCATTTTAGAGGAAAAGCTTTCAGCTTTTCATGGTTGCATATAAGCTATGTTGTGGGTTTGTCACCAATTGCCTTTATTGTGCTGAATTATGTCCTCTATCCCCACTTTGTTGAGAGGTTTTTTTTTTTTTTTATCATAAACAGATGTTGAAATTTGTCAAATGCTTTTTCTGCACCTTTTAGGATGATCATGTAATTTTTATTTTTCATTCTGCCAATGTGGATTATCACACTAATTGACTCACAGGTGCTAAGCCAACTTGTATCCCTGGAATAAATCCCACTTGTTCATGATATGTGATCCTTTTAATGTATGGTTGAATTTAGTAAGCTAACAGTTTGTTGAGATTTTTTGCATCTCTGTTCATCAGAGATCTTGACCTGTAATTTTCTTCTTAAAAAGCTTCTGCACAGGGGTGCCTGGGTGGCTCAGTGTGTTAAGCCTCTGCCTTGGGCTCAGGTCATGGTCTCAGGGTTCTGGGATCGAGCCCCACGTCAGAGTCTGCTCAGCGGAGAGCCTGCTTCCCACTCTCTATCTGCCTGCCTCCCTGTCTACTTGTGATCTCTCTCTCTCTCTCTCTCTCTCTGTGTGTCAAATAAATAAACAAATAAATAAAATCTTAAAAAAAAAAAAAGCTTCTGCACAGTGAAGGAAACTATCAACAAAATGAAAAGTCAATCTACTGAATGGTAGAAGGTATTTTCAAGTCATATACCCTATAAGGGTTTAGTATCCAAAATATATAAAGAACTCACACAACCAAATAACACAATAATCCAATTAAAAAACAAGTAGTGGGTTGTGCTTTAAATAAATGCTTTAAATAAATTTTAGATTTTTTTCCCAAAGAAAACATAGATGATTATCAGACACATGAAGAGATGATTGACATCACTAATCATCAGAGAAATGCAAATCAAAACCACAATGAGATAGTACCTCACACTAGTTGGAATGGCTAAGTATCAAAAAGATAAGAAGTAACAAGTATTGGTGAGGATGTGGACAAAATGGAACCCTTGTACACTGTTGGTGGGAATGTACATTGGTGTAGCCACTATCAAAAACAGTATGGAGTTTCCACAAAAAATTAAAAACAGAACTACCATATGATCCAGCAATTCCACTACTAAGTATCCATCCAAAGAACATGAAAACACTATGTTTGAAAAGATATATGCACCCCTATGTTCATTGCAGCATTATTTACAATAGCCAAGGTATGGAAACAACCTAAGTATTCATTGATGGATGAATGGATAAAGGTGTTATATATATACACATACATACACATATATGTAATGGATTATCACTCAGTCATAAAAAGGACATCTTCCATTTGTGACAACGTGGATGGACCTTGAAGATATTATACTAAGTGAAATAAATCAGATAGAGAAAGACAAATACTACATGATTTTATTTATATGTGGAATTAAAACAAACAAACAAACCTCTAAAACAAACAGAAAAACAAAATCCAGACTCACCGATACAGAGAACAAATTGGTGGTTGCCAGGGGAGGAGGAGTTTGGAGGAGAGAGACAAAATAGTTGAGTGGGACTAAAAAGTAAAAACTTCCAGTTACAAAATACATAAGTCATGGGGTTATAATGTACAGTATATGGAATACAATCAATAAAATTGTATTAAATTTGTAAGGGGATGATGGTAAATAGATGTATTGTGGTGACCATTTTATAATGCATACAAATGTCAAATTACTAAGGTATACACTTTAAACTTATATAATATTGTATGTTGGTTGTACCTTAATAAAAATTTAAAAAGAGTTTAGTGTTAGGGAAGTCTCTATGTCTTAAAAAAAAAAAAAAAGGAAGCAAGAAAGAATAATTCTCAGTTTTCTAGAGTTCTAAAACTTATTTTTTAAATTAAAAATTTTTAAGCTAAGGATTTATAAATCAGCTATTAACTTTTAAGAGTTTCATTATAGTTTTAAAAATCATAATTACTTGAGGTAGGGGAGAGGGGGTGTCTACTTTATTCCTAATGGAAACTATATAGATGAAGTGTCTATATAAAAAATGGGAGCTGTGATTATATTAATACTGTCTAACTGATATTCAATAACTCACCCTTCTATTTCCTATTGTCCATATTTAAATACTTCAAAAAGAATTCTAATCAAGTGGAAATTAATAGGGGAGGAAAGACTGGGGCTGGCAGGAGAAGGTTCTAATCCCACTATCGCTTAATATTTCAAAGTCTCTTTTATTTTCTTAATAAAAGGGCAAGAGAAAGAGAGGGAGAGAGAGAAAAGGGAATTAATCCCTTGCTCTGAACTGTCCTCTCATCTTAATGCTTTAAATAAATTCTAAGAGAATATTACACATGAGAAGGCTATTTCTGGCCAATGGCCAGGCTTTAGTTTTGCTTCTCAACTTTTTTCCATCTTCCCTTCTCCCTTCCCTTTATTCTACCTGTCTTCTCTCCCCTCTTTTCTCCATTCCCAAGATCTTTAAAACCCAGTGATGGGAGCTATATTTAAAGTCCAAGTTCCTCTGACATAATCTGGCTACATATCTCCCCTGCCTTACTTTCTTCCCCTCTCCATCACCTGGGGACAATGCACCCTTCAGAAACACATCATGTGCATTCCTGCCTCTGTGTTTCTGCACTTGTTAGTCCCCTCATTTCCTCCATGCCTACTTTTTCCTTTTGGGCTCAGACCAATTTATTATTCAAGCCCCACCTTCTCTATGGAAGTATCTATATGTAGCTACTTAAAAACTGTGATAATCATGAAACATTATAACTATGAATATTTATTGAACAATTCCAGTGTGATAAGCAATTTACTTTAATCCTCTTGGTTATCCCTAGGAGACTATACCAACCTTGTAGGTGAAGTCTGGGATTAGAAAAAAGTTATCTCAATTCTCAAAGGTTGGGGGACTCTTGAGTGGGAAAGCCAGAGGCAGAGCTCTAACATCTGCTTTCTCTCTTGTTCCTGACTGCAAATGCACTTAGAGTCAAAACCCACATGGTTTAATAATTTAAAGTTAATTATTTCATGACAACATCAACTTTCTTAAGCAAAATGATAAGTTTTGTGATGAGAACAACCATTCATTTGTATGTGCCTAGGATCTCATCTGGGATAGGTGCACAGTAGATTCTCAGTGCCTACTGCATGATAAAGGTCTGGATTTTTCCCTATGAATTTTATTGTTTTCACTGTATACACTCAACCGCCATATAAACTCAATTTACATCTTCTAGGGATAAACATTATCTTGTTCTTCCTCAAAATTGAACTAAATGAGTCAATGATGACACATTTGCTATTTAATATATATTATCAATCAATTGATCAATTAATTCATTAATCCATTTAACAAACAGCTACTGAACACTTTTATGTGCCAGACACTATTTTAGGCACTGGGAAATAGAGCAGTAAAGAAAATATACCAAAAAAAAAAAAAATGTGCCCTTATTACATTGCCCATACTCTAAATTGGGCGACACAGAAAAAGTAAATAGGTAAAATATATTTTAGATGACAATGAGCTATAACAGAAAATAAAGCCGGAGAGGAGACAGGGAGTTGGTAGAAGAGGTGATGGTGCTATAATGTTGAATATAATGATGCGGGAAAACTCACTGAGCATGGACTGGGAGGAGGTGAAGGAAGGAATGTGGATATTTGGGTCAAAAGGCAGGCAGAAGGAAAAGCAAGTATAAAGGTGGGAATGTGCCTGAAATGTTCAAGAATCAGTGTAGCATATTTACCTCTAATAAAAGAAGGGAAATTATTTCTTCTAAGTATGCTTGTGTGTGTGTGTGTGTGTGTGTGTGTGTGTACACTGGTAGAAGTTTTATATAAACCTACATAGGCAGGCAAATCCCCAAAGTCCATACATGTATTTTGAGCAGAAAAATAGGAAAGGAGTAGAAATGTGTTACTACAGGGGCACCTAGGTGGCTCAGTGGGTTAAAGCCTCTGCTCAGGTCAGGATCTCAGGTCCTGGGATCAAACCCCGCATCAGGCTCTCTGCTCAGCGAGGAGCCTGCTCCACCACAACCCCCACCCCTGCCTCTCTGCCTTCCTCTCTGCCTATTTGTGATATCTGTCAAATAAATTAAAATCTTTAAAAAAAAAATGTGTTACTACAAAAAAAAAAAAAAGTACTGGAATAACTAGTCAATGTTTTAGCCCAGGCTTCCTAGAAAACGAAGTATGATGCCAGAATTAAGAGCTGAGACTTTTTTTGGGAGGTAAAATCCCAGGACAAAGAGAACATAAAGAGAAGTGAGGCAGGGAGAAAGAGAAGCAGGATGAGTTTATGCATGATTTTTCTGGTCTCTGCCTCATTAGGGGCCTGGAAGAAACAAGCAAATGACCTTGCAAGGGCACCTGCAGAGCAGAAGCTGTGGCTAGCCCAGTTCCCAGGAAGGAGAGATGAGAGAAAATTTTATTGGTGGGCCCCTTGCCATCACATGCTTCCCATTGGTCAAATCTCATCCTATAGGTAGATAACCAGCCAACCCTCGACCTGGGACTTCTAGGTTTTGAAACCTCGCTCCCTTGTCCAGTTCCCATGCCTGCAATGTGACAACTCAGTTAAGTTTAGATGTGGAAAGAGAAAAGAGACTAGACCTGCACTTGGTTAGGCTGGTTGCACAGCAGCTGCCAAGGGGGAGGGCCCAGCATCCCCAGGCAAACTGGTTGGCTCCAGGCATTGGGAAATGTGGGTTCTAGGTGGGGTTGGTAGGCAGGATGCAGAGCACTGACTAAGGGTCTGGAGGTGGCAGTGCTGAGGGAATAGAGGAGGCATATGGGATGAATCTAAAATAATCAGTAATGATCAAGAGCACACGCTTACACAAACCTCAAAACAAATGAGACAGAAGCCCTATTTCCCCTAAGTTTCTGATAAATGATGTAGATTAGTGATGTGTGTATGTATGTATATATGTAAGCATGTGTATATGTATATGTATATACATATGCATACATATATTCTGTGACAAGGGGAAGAGTGAAAGATGCATTGGGAAAAGAACAACCTAAGCTGTAACTAAGAAATATAATAGAACATGATGTTGACTTGTTACTCTCAGGAACACAATTGCTAAATGAAGTTACCCTAACCCAGGTCAGTTTCAGCTACAAGTGTGTCCTACAAAGTTAAAGCCAGTGGAAGAGTTTGATAGCCTAGGTCAGAGAACAAAAAAAATCAAGCCAATTTAACTGTTTTTAATATGACAATCTCCTACTTTTTAAAATGGGAAAAATGATCAAGTTGATGGATTTTAATCATGGCTGGAAAAAAAATCACTGTGTGAATATTATAGGTATCTAAAATACTAGATAAATCTACTCTGCTATATATATATATTTTTTTTCAATTTTCAAATCATTTAGTTATTGGAGAGACATAATCATAGAAGAAACTCCAAAAATTTAATTTAGCAAAATGTGATATTTTTTATAAAGCAAAACAAATCTAAAAGGAACAGAAACATATAAATATCTAACCAGATACATTACTAAGGCAGAACTGTGCACAACACATTTTTGATGTTTATCATGAGAAACCTCTTTATAAAGATTGAATTTAGAATTGCCTACATTGTCTCCAGGTTTTTATTTGTTTGTTTGGGTTTTTTTGGAGGGTTTTTTTGGGGGAGGGGGATTTGATGTTTTCTAGTTTGTTTGTTTTGTTCACCATTCTTCCTGCCTCTGGATGTGATACCTACACATTAGCTACATTGCCTTGGCCTTGCTCTAATCTGTCTTCCCTCTAAAAAATAGTTTTGTAAAAATTCAGTCAATGAAATTGGTCTGTTGAACTTCAACTTGGCAGCATAGGAAGAGCACGCATTTTGTAAGCCAACTATCTCACTCAAGAGGTTGCTTACAGAATTGGCAGCTAAACAGGGCCTGGAGAGCGTAAGGGCAACCCTTCATTTTACATCTGGTAAACCAGAGTCTAAAGAGCAAAAGAGACTCACTAAATACCTCAAAACAGAAAGAAATGCCTCCTGACTTCCATGAGTATGCATTTAAAAAATCTACTTCCATGTCTACACACAGGTAGGAAGCATGAATAAAGAAGAAATTTAAGATTCAGTTGAAACTCGTATCTTTTATATTACTTATTTATTACTGCATGACAAATTACTTTAAAGCTTAGTAGCTTAAAACAATAAACATTTTCACTCACAATTTCTGTTGGTCAGGAAATCAAGAGCAGTTAAAGTGTGTGTTCCTGGCTCAGGTCTCTCATCTTGCAGTCAAGATATTGGCTGAAGCTGCACTTTTGAAAGCTTAACTGGAACTAAAAGATTTGCTTCCAATATGACTCACTCACATGACTGTTGGCAGGATGCCTTGGTTTCTTGTACATAGGCCCCTACATTGGGCTGTCATGACTCACAGCATGGAAATTGGTTTCTGCCAGAACAAGTGATCCAAGAGGTAGAAGCCATGGTGGTTCCACTGGCTACGCCTACTGGAAGTCACATGCCATCCCTTGTGTATGTTATACAAGTCAGTCCTACCAAATGTGGGAGGGTCCTAGGCGGGAGTGTGAATGTCAAGAGGTGGGTATTCTTTAAGGGGTCATCCTGAAGGCTCCCACAATTCTTTTGAATTAAAACCAGGCATTCTTTAACTTTATATGGAGACATACTCTAGTGCTTCATAACTATCATTATCAAGAAATTCTACCTAACTTCTCTCTAACCAGTTAGGCAGCCTTGTAGTTTTTCAAACTAATTTTCAATTTACCACCATACTTGATTCCTACAACAGTTATTGAATGTAAAAATAAGATTAAAGATTTTGCTTGATAAACAAAAAAGCACAGACACACAGGAATTAAGTAATTTGCTTAAGGTAACTCAGTGACAGAGATGAGGGTTCAAATCCTCTTGGCTGAGGCTCATGTCATTTGACTATATTGCCTTCTCTCTTCTCTCATGGTCATCTTTCTTCCTCTTGATCATTACCCATCATTCTGAAATTACTTCAACTCATGGCTCAAATTCATCCTCTCTATCTCCTAGTCTCCTAGATGACTTCATTGTCTCAGTAAATGAATCCAGTCATTATGCTGGACTCTCAATTTCTTGACCTTCACATCTCCAATGACCTTCTCCCCTCCACCCTAATTATCCACATTGATGATCACTCCACTATGTCATACTGCTGTACCTCCAACCAGAATAAGCACATTGGAGTAGATGACCCCTGACATTGCTGTTTTTTATGACCGAAGGCTCCATTTTTAACATTTCTGCTATTTACTCTGACAGGCCTCCTCATGATCCCAAGTTTACAATTATGGCTG
Organism: Mustela nigripes; assembly: GCF_022355385.1. NCBI lineage: Eukaryota > Metazoa > Chordata > Mammalia > Carnivora > Mustelidae > Mustela > Mustela nigripes. The sequence continues at coordinate 93,943,890 of NC_081558.1, forward strand.
TGGAAGACCAAAAAACCCCAAATTTATTTGAAGTTACTTTGGTTGTGGCATTTGTGTGCTTTACCCATTCAAATCAACATTTTTATGACTATGCTTGCATTTGAATTATTGTATTGACAAAAAATAAGTAAATATTCCTTTCTACATTATGTTATCATCAGCACTCCCATTTTAGAGGTGAAACAACTAAGAGTCATAGAGAATGAAAGGCTTACATAAACTAACTTGATAAGAGAAAATAGTTTCAGATAAAAATCATGCTTTCTGAGTACCTGATTCCAAAGCTAGGATTCAGGCTGAGGATGCAGGTCTTTTTTTTTTTTT
>NC_081558.1:93944313-93974987 GCF_022355385.1 Mustela nigripes
CCCCCTTCTCCCAAACCCCCTCCCCCCAGCAACCCTCAGTTTGTATTGTGAGATTAAGAGTCACTTATGGTTTGTCTCCCTCCCAATCCCATCTTGTTTCATTGATTCTTCTCGTACCCACTTAAGCCCCCATGTTGCATCACCACTTCCTCATATCAGGGAGATCATATGATAGGTGTCTTTCTCTGCTTGACTTATTTCGCTAAGCATGATACGCTCTAGTTCCATCCATATTGTCGCAAATGGCAAGATTTCATTTCTTTTGATGGCTGCATAGTATTCCATTGTGTATATATACCACATCTTCTTGATCCATTCATCTGTTGATGGACATCTAGGTTCTTTCCATAGTTTGGCTATTGTGGACATTGCTGCTATAAACATTCGGGTGCACGTGCCCCTTTGGATCACTACGTTTGTATCTTTAGGGTAAATGCAGGTCTTTATCACCTAGAGAACAGAATGCTGTAATTTTCTTTCTTGTGAATTTCTTCGAAAATCATCTCAATCCAACAATGCTTGCAGAACTTTTCTTTGACACATTCTCTAGGGAACTGAGCAAGTCTTTCTCACTGATGGCACTGGTCCTACTCAAGTCAGTTAATTCATTCTGTAACAAGTTGATAACTAGTTTAAACCTTTCTTTCCCCCTCCAATGGGAAGAAAATATTCTGTCTTCTGGTTTCTCCTTCTGAATGACAATTTATCTAAAAACTAAAGAGTAAACTGAAAAAATATGCTGTTTAAAATATTTCCTAAGTCTTTTGTCCCAGAAGTGGGATGTTTGGGCTTTGCCTTTTTTTCTGTTGAAGACAGAGAAATTGGACAATGCCTTAAGTCTAATTTGGGGCTTAGAGAACAGTTTCCCTTCTCATAGCATTTGCCTGGACCCCAATGCCAAGATTAAAACTAAGACGAAATTTGCTTTTTACTGTTTCTAGGTGCGTTTCTAGGTGTGTCTTTTCCTTGACTTGGGGGCTGTTCTGAGTCCTTCTCCCACCATCTCCTGTGAGCCTTCTTTACATTCAGCAACCAAAGTCTGCCTTCTCAGCTGGATTTCAAATTTGGGGATAAATTCCTTTGGATTGGTGAAAACATTTTGCTTTGCTTTTATTTCTCACAGTGAAACTGCTTTATATTTCTAATTAAATAAATAATATATCTTAGTTAGGAAAAGATGGAGCAATATATAAAAGTATGAAGAAGTAGGTGAAAAAAAAATCACATGAAATCCCAGCTTCTGAGGTATCCATTATTAATGAAATTTTGTTGGCCTTCTGTTAATGCATATATACATTTACATATAAATATGTAATTTTAATAAATTGAGTATCCTACATAATATTTTTTATCATGGCCACATTTTATGTAACCTTTTACTTTTGCATTATCTCCACCTCCCAAGCTCTTTTTCTCTACCCCCCACACAACCAGCAGAATAACTGAATACATATTTTTCAGAACTTTCTGTATGCATATGTAATTATATTCAGACACAAACAGAGTTTCTTAGATCATTTTTAAACAGAGTTCTTGCTTTGTTGCACTTTCCTATCCAATGTTTATCTACTAATATAGTTTGTATTTATATAAATAAATGTAAATATTTAAGCATAATCTATTTATATTTTGCCAAAATTTAAAATTTTCTTTATATAATAAAATATTTATTTTTAAATATAATTTCTGAGTTTATTTTCTTGGTTAAAATGGTAGCCCAAACCAAGGTTATTCATGTAATCTCCTATATTTTAAGATTTTTTAATTTTATTTTTTACATTTCTCTTTTATCCATTTGATGGTTTTATACTGTATAAAAAGTCTACCTTTATTTTTGTTCAAAATGGATTTCCTGTTGTGCTAGCACTATTTATTAAAAAGTCCACTCTTTTTACATTACATTAGAATGTCACTATTTTTATGCATTATATTCTCTCACATATCAAGATCTGTGTCTGGGCTCTTAATTATCTCTCAATGATTTGTTTGCTTAAAAAAATATATTTTACCAATATGGGACAACTCTCATAATAATATTGGCCATTTTCAGATATTTACCCTTCTGTAAAAATGTTAAGACGATCCCCATGCAACCCCTCTTTAAAGACAAAAACAAACAGTTAAATCAGTATTTTGGTAGCTATTAAGTCTTCTCATCTAAGAACATTGTATGTCTCTCAGTTTGATCAGATTTTGACTTTTATTAAGATTTGATATTTCTGGGGCACCTGGGTGGCTCAGTGGGTTAAAACTTCTGCCTTCAGCTCAGGTCATGATCCCAGAGTCCTGGGATCAAGCCCCACATCGGGCTCTCTGCTCAGTGGGGAGCCTGCTTCCCCCCACCCCTCTCTGCCTGCCTCTCTGCCTACTTGTGATCTCTGTCTGTCAAATAAATAAATAAATCTTTAAAAAAAAAGATTTTATATTTCTCCAAACATATATCTCATACCTCACACATTGGTTATTTCTAGAAACTTGACACTTTAGTCACTATGTGAATGGAATAGTTTCTCATTTTTTCTAGTTGGTTTTAACTAGAATATAGAAAAATCAATTAACTCTGTTAATCCTGCATTACTCTCTTCTACCAACTCTAATAATAGTTTTTACTAACATCTTTTTTTATGTTGCAATAATATTATCAAAAAAGTAGATTTATTTTTCTAATATTTAATTTTTGAATTTACTAGAACTTCCAAAACAGCATTCATTTTAATGGGAAAAGGTTTAGTGTTACATTATAAGAATGATGTTGATGTTAATTTTTGTTAAATAATTTTTATCTTTTTTTTTTAAGATTTTATTTATTTGACAGACAGAGGTCACAAGTAGGCAGAGAGGCAGGCAGAGAGAGAGATGGGGAAGCAGGCTCCCTGCTGAGCAGAGAGCCTGATACGGGGCTCAATCCCAGGACCCTGAGATCATGACCTGAGCTGAAGGCAGATGCTTAACCCACTGAGCCACCCAGGCACCCCAATAATTTTTATCTTTAAGGAGTTCCTTATATTCCTAGTTTCAGCCATAATCTTTATTAGATACAGATAATTCTTACTGCCTGATTTTTGAAAATTTATTAAAATGTTGAAACTTTTAAAAATTATCATACTATTTTTCTCCTTTTATTTATTACTCAATTAAATTCATAGATATCAGATACAAAACTACCTTTGCATTCCTAAAATAAGTCTTATTTGATTAATATACTATTCTTTTCATATATTGCTGGACTCCAATATGTAATATTTTATGTAATATTTTTAAAGTTATCTTGAGATAAAATGGTTTTTAGTATGTTTATTTTTTTCCTTCTATCATTTTATAAAGTTTTTTGCTGAGGTTATACTCATCTTACAAAACAAATTTTAAGTGTCCCCTCTCTAAATGGTCCAGAATAATTTTCATAATATTAAATTTATCTAATTATTAAAATTTACTGGATAGAGCTCATATTTGAAACTATCTGGCAGATTTCTTATCACACTTATGATCCCTTCTTTTGCAATTGGTTTAAGCTTCCTACTTTTTTGATCAGAATTGGTAGTTTAGGTTTTGCTATTAATTTTTATTTTCATGTGAAAATAAAAATGAATGAATATAAAAATGCAATGTATCAAAATTTACAGAATACAGCTAGAGTAGTACTCAAAGGGAAATTTACCTCATTAAGACCTTTTATTGAGAAAGAATAAAAGTCTAAAAATTACTAAACTAAGCTTCTACCTTAAGAAACTAGAGAAAGGGACACCTGGGTGGCTCAGTGGGTTAGGCCACTGCCTTCGGCTCGGGTCATGATCTCGGGGTCCTGGAATCGAGTCCCCGCGTCAGGCTCTCTGCTCAGTGGGGAGCCTGCTTCCCTCTCTCTCTCTCTGCCTGACTCTCCATCTACTTGTGATTTCTCTGTCAAGTAAATAAATAAAATCTTTAAAAAAAAAAAAAAGAAGAAGAAGAAGAAGAAACTAGAGAAAGAAGACCAAATAACAACTCAGAGCAAAAATAAATAAATAAATAAATAAATAAATAAATAAAAACAACTCAGAGCAAACAGAAGCGTGGAAATAATAAGGAGCAAAAATCAGTGAATTTGAAAACAGAAGAACAGGAGAAAATCAATGAAACCAAAAGCTGTTTTTATCAAATATCAATGAAATTGATAAACCTTGAGCCAATCTGACCAAGAGAAAAGAAGGTAAAAATTATTGATTTCAGGAATGAAAGAGGGAACATTACTGTAGACATCAAAGGAATTAAAAAAATAAAAAGCAAAACCCCACAACATTAAGGGAATATTATAAAAAATCCTATGCTCATACATGTGACACCTAAGGTGAAACTGACTAATTCTTGAAAGACACAAGTTATCAAAGCTTAATAAGAAAATAGATAAATGAAAAAGTCCTATGTTAATTAAAGAATTTAAAGTGGTAGTTAAGAGCCTTCCAACGAACAATTAAGAAAAAATTCCCAAATAGTGTCATTAGTAAACGCAATGAAATGGTTGAGAAAGAAAATAACATTATTTCTACGTGGTGTCATACAGAAAATAGAAGAGAAGGAAACTCTTCCTAACCTGTTTTATGAGTTCAACATTACTTTAATTCTAAAAAAAGACAAAGACATTGCAAGAAAGGAAAACTGGAGACCATGGCCTCTCATGAACATAGTTGAAAAAACCATTAACAAAATATTAAAAAATCAAATATTGCAATTCATAAAAGAGATAACACATCACAACCAAGTGGGGCTTATCTCTGGAATGCAAATCTGGTTTACTGCATTAACAAACTAAAGAAAAAATAGTGATGATCTCAATAGATGCAGGAAAAGCACTGAATGAAATTAGAAATCCATTCATGATTAAGACTATAAACTTGGGTAAAAAGAAAACTTACATAACTTGATAAAGGACACTTACAGGATACTTATATAAACCCTATACTAAAATCATATTTAATCCTGAAAAATGGAATGTTTTCAACCCCAGATCAGGAACAAGGCAAAAATGTCCTTTCTCGCCACTCATATTCAACAATTTCAGCCAGTAAGTCAAGAAAGGAAAAAAAGAAAATATACAGACTGGAAAGAAAAAAAACCGTCTACAGTCACAGATTCCAAGATTTCTTATGTAGAAAATATCAAAGAATCTATCCCCCCAAAACAAAACAAAACAATACAAAACAAAACAAAAACACCTTCTTAAAACTACAATTGATTTTTTTTTCAGGATAGGTCAATAAACAAAACAATTATATTTCTATATACTAACAGTGAATAATAGGAATTTAAAATAAAAAATTACTATTCATTTATTCTTCTCGTACCCACTTAAGCCCCCATGTTGCAAAACAAACTGAGGGTTGCTGGGGGGAGGGGGTTTGGGAGAAGGGGGTGGGATTATGGACATTGGGGAGGGTATGTGTTTTGGTGAGTGCTGTGAAGTGTGTAAACCTGGTGATTCACAGACCTGTACCCCTGGGGATAAAAATATATGTTTATAAAAAATAAAAAATTATATTAAAAAAAATTACTATTCATGATAGCACCAAAAAGTAAAAAAATACTTATGTATAAATTTAACAAATTCAAGATCTTTATGCTGAAAACTAGGAAACAGTCATGAAAGAAGACCTACATAAATAGAAAGATAAACCATGTTTATGCAAAAGATGTGATTCTTAAAATGTCCATTTCTTCCCTTTGGCTTATAGTTCCAGTGTAATTCCAATAAAACTCCATAGGCTTTTACATAGATATTTCAAAGATGATTTAAAAATGTAAATACAGAAACAATGGAATTGATTAGTTCAAATAATTTTGAAAAGAAACAAGTTAAAGAACTCACACCATATAACTTTAACACTTAACTGTAGAACTATAGTAATCCAATACTGTGGTGTTAGTAAAAGAACAGATACAGAGATCAATGGAATTGAAGAAAGAGCCCGCAAATTAGTCCTATATAAATACAGTCAACTGGTTTTTGAGAAATTACAAAGTCACTTTAATGGAAAAAGAATATTAGTCTCAATAAATGGTGACAAACAATTGGATATCCATACACAAAACAAACTTTGATCTAAATCTTATACACCTTATATGAAAATAAATGCAAAATAGATCTAGGCCTATGTGTAAATAGTAATAGTAAAGCTTTATGATTTCTAGGAGAAATCATAACCTAAATCCACATGATCTAGGTTTAGCAGAAAGTTTTTATTTTTATCTTTTTTTTTTTTTTAAGACAGGGCATACTTTATTTAAACCCATCAGAGAAATGGACAGTTTGGGTCTATAAGAAAGTATTGTGTTTTAAAGCACAGGTCAGTAATTGCATATAAGAGTATACACTGCTTCATGCAAATTAACAGACCAGAGTACAACTTATCAATGTTTAAAACACAACAAGCTTCCCTATAAAAGCAGTACCTTTGTGACGTTAAAATTTTTTTTATTTTTTATTAACATATAATGTATTATTAGCCCCAGGGATACAGGTCTGTGAATCGCCAGGTTTACACACTTCACAGCACTCACCATAGCACATACCCTCCCCAATGTCCATAACCCAACCACCCTCTCCCTACCCCCCTACCCCCAGCAACCCTCAGTTTGTTTTGTAAGATTAAGCTTCTCTTATGGTTTGTCTCCCTCTGGATCCCATCTTGTTTCAATTTTCCTTCCCTACCCCCCCAAACCCCCCATGTTGCCTCTCAAATTCTTCATATCAGGAGATCATATGATAATTGTTTTTCTATAGTTGACTTATTTCGCTCAGCATAATACCCTCTAGTTCCATCCACATCATTGTAAATGGCAAGATTTTATTTGTTTTGACGGCTGCATACTCATGAAAGAAATTGAGGAAGATGCAAAGAAATGGAAAAATGTTCTATGCCCATGGATTGGAAGAACAAATATTGTGAAAATGTCTATGCTACCTAAAGCAATCTACACATTTAATGCAATCCATATCAAAATACCATCAATTTTTTCAAAGAAATGGACCAAATAATCCTAAAATTTATATGGAACCAGAAAAGACCTCGAATAGCCAGAGGAATGTTGAAAAAGAAATCCAAAGTTGGTGGCATCACAATTCCAGACTTCAAGCTCTATTACAAAGCTGTCATCATCAAGACGTTTTTAACTTTAGTATTCCACTCTTTCTTCACCCTCCCCTTCAACAGAAACCACACCAAATTCCTAATAATCCTTCTCAAGGGCAGCCATGCCCTCATGGACCTCAGAAAACTCTGCTTCCTCCATTGCCTCACCCATATACCAATGAACAAAGGCATACTTGACATATATCAGGTCAAACTTGTGGTCCAGGTGAGCCCAGGCCTCAGCAATGGCTGTGGTGTTGCTTAGCATACACACAGCTTGCTGTACTTTGGCCAGGTCTCCACCAGGTACCAAAGTGTGAGTGTGCATGTATACAGTAAAATTAAAACTTATGTTCATACAAGAGCCTGCATATAAATGTTTATGGAAGTTTTATTTGGGAAGTCTGGATGGCTCAGTTGGTTAAGCATCTGCCTGTGGCTCAGGTCATGATCCCAGGGTCCTAGGAGAGAACCTCACACTAGGCTCTCAGCTCAGTGGGGAGCCTGCTTCTCCCTCTGCCTGTAGCTCCCCCTACTTGTGCATGCTCTCGCTCTCTCTCTAATAAATAAATAATAAAATCTTTTTAAAAAGTTTTATTTATAATCACTAAAAACTGGAAACCCAGGGGTCCTTAAACAAGTGAATCTAGCTCACTAACAAGCTAGGTAGCTATCTAAATGTCCGGGTGTATGTGCGCATATATATAGGTCAATTAGTACATACCTATATATTTTCTAGCTCCGTTTAGAAGTAGAGACGCACCAGTAGCAACGAGTATACCTAGTGCCCAGATCTTGAATTTAAGTGACATTCTCCAATAAAAGCAACAAGACTCCTTGGAAAAGTCCAAGGAGTAAGCAGAGAAAATATAAGATGAATATTTCATTATGCCGGAAATTAAGGAAGTGCTAAAATTAAAAAAAAAAAAATGGACTCATGTACAAAAGACACAGCAAACCAACTGGTAGAGCTCCCAATGGCTGAAGATGGAACCATTTCAGCAAAATGATAGTATTAGATTTATAACTCAAGAAAATAAATATCCAGGGGTCCATACTGATAAAAATAAATTATTAAATAAATAAATAGAGGAAGAAAGGGTAACTTTTCTTTACAGAAGAATTCTAGTCACTCTATGTAAAAAGAATGAGATAAATAGGAAATCACCACAAGAACACCATAGTAATAATTGCTACAGGTAATATCCTCCAGTGAATGCTAAAATTAGAAGGTGAAGTATGATTTAAGGTAAAACAAGATTTTTACATAGCCTCAAAGTATCTCCCTTCCCAACTACTTATGAGTTTTATTTTTTAAAGATTTTATTTATTTGACACAGAGAGGGGGGTGCAAGTGGAGGGAGCAGCAGGCAGAAGGAGAGGGAGAAGTAGGGAGTCAATTGCAGAACTTGATCCCAGGACCCTGAGATCATGACCTGAGCCGAAGGCAGACAATTAACAGATTGAGCCACCCAGGCACTCTATTTATGAGTTTTAAAGGGAAAAACAGTAACATTATATTTAAGAAAGCTGTCAGACCCCACCTTAACTAAGTGATCAAGATTAACATAATATCACCAATATTAAGATAAATTACATTATTTAGCCACTGATATGATCCACTGAAAAGAGAATATAAGGGTAGCCTTATATAGGTAGCCTTCCTAAAATCCATTACTTCAGCCTAATCATGAAAAAACATCAGACAAACCAATAGCCAAACCCAATAAGGAGACATTCTACAAAATAGGGAGACATTCTACCTGCTACCCCTCAAAAGTGTCAAAGTTAAAAAAAAAAAAAGAGAAATGACTGAAAACTGTCACAGATTGGAGGGTCAAAGGAAATTCAACAGCTAAATACAATATGGTATCTTGGATTAGATGCTCAAACATCAAGAAAAGGGGACATTAGCAGAAAAACAAGGGGGAGCTAAATAAGGTCTATAATTGAGTTAATAGTATTGTGTCAATATTAATTTCTTGTTTTTGACAGTTGTACCAGGATCATGTAGAGAAAGCTAGATGGAAGATAGACAAGAGCTCTCTGTACTATGTTTATAACTCCTCTGTAAGTCTAAATTTTTCCAAACTAAAGTATTAAAAATGAATTTAAAATTGTACATCTCTATTTATCTAGCTGATACATTGTTCAGTATATATAGATTTCTAAAACTTCATGGTTTTCAAAAATTCTACCTTTATCACTATAGAACATCCTTGTTTATCCTTTCACCCTTTTCATCCTAATTACCCTTATATTCCAACTTATCAGGTTTAACATTTGTTTGCATTTGTCTTCAGTTGTTTTTACCTCCCTTTCCTCCCAAGTATTCTTTACTACTTTAAATGTAATAAAGTAATTTTTAAATTTTTATTTATTTTTTAAATTTCTTTTCAGTGTTCCAGGATTTGTTATTTATGCACCACATCCAGTGTTCCATGCAAAATTATAAAACTATTATAACTATTATATACTATTAAATATATATATACCATAACTATTATGTACTATTATAACTATTATATACTATAACTATTATATACTATTAATAACTATTAAAACTATTATAAAAGAAAACAAAACAAAAAAACATATAGAGCAAAAAACATAATACCCAATCTATTATCTATCTCCTTCCAGGAAAATTTTTCTTATTCATAGTTGGGGTAAAAACTGATATACTTAATTTTATTCCTTCCAAGTTTAGATATATACTCTTCATATATTTGTTGTTTTCTCTTTTTCACTTTTCATTATTAGCTTTAATTTGGTCAGATTACCATTTATTCTTTTCTATTAATTTATAAATTTAATCAGACACTTGTTGCATTATGTCAATACTCGTGATCAAACATATTTCTCTATACTGTTCTGTAGATAACCAGCTCCTTCTATTAACAATGTGCTCATTTCTACCATTGTCCTCCTCAATATGAAGATCCTCAAAATAAGTTTTTTTAAAGATTTTATTTATTTACTTATTTGACAGAGAGAGAGAGAGAGAGAGAAATCACAAGTAGGCAGAGAGGCAGGCAGACAGAGAAGCGGAAGCAGGCTCCCTGCTCACGATGCGGGGCTCGATCCCAGAACCCTGAGATCATGACCTGAGCCGAAGGCAGAGGCTTAACCCACTGAGCCACCCAGGGCCCCCCTCAAAATAAGTTTTATTTCATTATCTCCTCCTTCCATAAAGGAAGGTCAAATCAGAGTACTTTTATTCTCACACTTCAAATCTAAGGTTTTGCTGAGATAATTTAATACTTTTAGTTCCAGAATTTGATTATATATTCTCCAATAGTATGTCTCTTTCATTTGGCAATCTTTATTTGATAGTTATATTAGAAACATTACCTATCAATCTGTTATTCTCCATCGAAATTATTATACCCATGGCATGGTTCACTGCTCACCATTCCTCACCACTTTCTTCTTCGTCTTCTGTTATTATAAGTCTCTGCTCTGTTCATTTGGCTGGAATTCCTCAAATATTTTCTTCAGATTGATATCCAGGCAGTGTATACTCAGAATTCTTGAATTTGTGCAAATATTTTCCTTTTACCATGATAGGTAAATTACGTCATGGCTGGGGATATAGAAACCCTGGATTGGGGCGCCTGGGTGGCTCAGTGGGTTAAGGCCTCTGCCTTCGGCTCAGGTCATGATCTCAGGGTTCTGGGATCAAGTTCCGCATCGGGCTCTCTGCTCAGCAGCGAGCCTGCTTCCTCCTCTCTCTCTCTCTCTGCCTTCCTCTCTGCCTACTTGTGATCTCTCTCTGTCAAGTAAATAAATAAAATCTTTAAAAAAAAAAAAAGAAACCCTGGATTGCAGTCATTTTTTTCTGATGATCTACAGATATTATAGTACTGTTTCTGTCTTCTCCAATTCTCTCTGATTCTTTTTCCATCATAAGAAATTTGCTCTGTTTCTAAGATTTTTCTCATTATCCTTGACGTTCACAGCTTTTCCCAGAATGTGCCTGAGTATGTCTATCCTTCCTCATCAATTCTGCCTGAAACTTGGATTTCTAGATTCAGTCTGTCTTCAGCTCAGGGATTTCCCCCCTATTATTTACTTAATTATTGCTTCTCCATGTATTCTTTTTTTCTCCTTCTGGAGCTCAATGTTTTCATGTTAGGGCTTCTGGTTCTGTACTTTGAGTTCTTATCTTTTCCCTTTCTGCATGTTTTGTCTATGTGAGATATTCCTTCTATTTAATCTTCTAGAAGGTTATCTAAACTGATCATACTCTCAACTCAGCTCACCTTACTACTTTTAATTAATATCTTGCTCCTAGAAATTCATTTTACTGCTGTAATTAAACTTCTCTAATTGCTGTATATTTGGGGGGCAGGGATCATGTGACTCACCCAGCAGTACTATTTAACTAGGACTTGCTATTTTCGATTTTTGGATTATTTTGGATCCCTCTGTTTATTGAGTCTCTCTAAATGTTTTGTGAGCTTTCTTTGTCTACTCTTTGGAACTCAGATCCAGCTGGAGACCTTAAGTCATAGCAATCTCAAGACTGATGGACTAGGGGAATATAACAAACCAAGTGGTCAGTCTATGGCTAAAGTACCAAAATGGGACATTTCTTCTCTCTGATTAACTCAGCTCAAAGGCTAGAGCTCCTCAACTTCAGGAAGACCTCAGCCATCTTTGCCAGAGAGTTGGGTAGGTCCTTCCATAAATACTCACAAAAGTGGGTGCTGTCCTCCCTTGAGAGAATATACAAATTTCTAAGGCTTAGAGTTCTTTTCTGATTTTCAACTCATGACTCCCTCATCACCAGTTCTCAGGCCCTTGTTAGGCCTAGGAAAGAAAAATTCCTACTCATGCACTGCAGTTAGCCTGGTAGATAGAACCTGAACCTGGTTCACATCCACAAATCTCCATCTATCTGCTGGCCCTGAGAGTCTGATTCCCAAAGGAGGATACTCGTGGACAAATTATGGAGTTAGGAAGAGGGACCAACCAAAACTATCTATTGACATCACCTTTAAGAATTACCTCTCAGTTTCATGCACAATCCACAAACATGCCAGGCCATTCCTCTATCCTCAGCCTGTCCCAGTGGAACATCATATTTCCAGACAGAGACCTTAACTTCTCAGAACTCACCTATTCTAGAGAGGTGAATTGGACAAAAAAAGTTATCTTTCTAGATATCATTATTCATTATTATTAATCACTGCCCTAATGGTGATGGCAAATAGATTTAATCTTGTTTTTCAACTCCAATTCATTCATTGCCAACAACTGAGCACAAAGAAAGTCCCAGGTTCTATCCTAAGTACTAGAGATACATCAGTGAATCCTGAGTCCTTTGGAAACTCCTCTCGGCTTTTGACACAGAGTCTGAGCTGGGAAATAGGGTGCTACAGGGGCTCCTGGGTGGCTCAGTGGGTTAAGCCTCTGCCTTTGGCTCAGATCATGATCTTAGCATCCTGCGATTGAGCCCCACATTGGGCTCTCTGCTCAGCGGGGAGCCTGCTTTCCCACTGCCTGCTTCTCTACCTACTCATGATTGATATCTCTCTTTCTCTGTTAATAAATAAATAAAATCTTTTTTTTTTTTTTAAGAAAGAAATAGGGTGCTACAATCAATTAAGGTATCTGGCATGAACAGAGGACTTCAACATGGTAACATATGTGTCAAGTATTTGCTGTCCCTGCCTTAGAATCATGCTCATTTTTGGAGTAGAATATATCATTCTATTTTACTTTGAGATTTTCTTTTTTTGTGACTTGTTGAAATTTTTCTGACTCAGGAATATTTAACAAATTCTGTACTAAATTTGGATCTACAAACCTTCTAGTCTCCTTAATATTGGTTGCTATGTATCTCATCTTTTCGTTTCTACAACTACAGAAGTACTTTCTAGCCCCCTTTCCTTAAGCACAACTTGGCAGAAGCTATAAGGAACAATATATTACAGCTCTTTGGCAATACCAATAACCATAAATGTCATTTTAATGTTAAAAAGGAGTAATTTCCTGTTTCTAAAGGAGGAAACCACTCCTCTCCCACTAAGTATTTTGAATCATTATGTTGTTGAACTGGACAGTGAGAGTCTTATACCCTAGGCACTTCACTTATCTCACATAAGTCCAAGCCCATTGTAATTGCCATTCCTTTGTAAGTAATTGTTCTTTTCTCTCTGGCTATATTAAAGATTCTCTCTTCTTCTTAGGAATTCTGTAGTTTCACTATAATGTGTCTAAACACAAATTTTTAAAATTTATGCTTAGTAGCATAATTTTGTCTCTCATCAATGCAGGAAAGTTCTCATCTATTATCTCTTTAAATATTGCTACTTCTTCATTAGCTCAGTTCTCTCCTTCTAGGACTCTGATTTAATGCATTTAGTTCACCTTTTTTCCTCTCTGCCCTGCATTCTGGATAATTTTTCAGAACCAACTTCCAATTCATCAATTCTTTATCCAACTATTTCTCATTGACTTAGTAAGTCATTTTTTTTTACCTCAATTTTTATATTTATATTTCTGGAGGTTCTATTTGGTTTTCTTTGAAACTGGCTCTTTCTTGGTCTTTTCTTTGAGAGTCACAACTTAAATTTCTTCTTTCATTTCTTTAAGTATTTAGGCAAGCTTATTTTATATATTTTGTGTCCAATAATTAGGAAATCTGTCTTTGTGGTCTTGATTTTGCTATTTTTAGACTGAATGAGCAAACTTTAGCTCATGTTGCACTATTTTGTCCTAAGAGTTTTATTTTTGATTGTTTGTATTTATTGAATTTTATATGGAGAATTACTTGAGGTTTAGGTTTAAGGTGAGTTCTTCAACAGGGTATCTTAAAGCAATACAAAACAGAGTGCACTTTCAATTAAACACTTAATTTGGATTTTTGGCTCACACATGTAATGTAAATTTTGGTCCATGAAAGGGCCAGTGTATGGTTACAAATTCCCAAGGAAGACATCATCTACAACTAAGGAAAGTCTCCTTTCCATCTTCTTTGGTAGGGTAATTTAGCCCTAGTCCACAATTTATTTTTTCCCTGAGTGCCATTCTTTGGGAGACAGATTTAGGCAGAGAGCTGTGATCTGACTTCCTACCTTGTGCTGATCTTAAATTTTGTCTGTTTCCAAATCAGCCCTTGAAAACTGAAGCTCTAATTTATCTGGAATAAGCTGATATCCCAGGGCAACCACTGGCTCATTGCCTAATTACCTTCCTAGATTACTGCCTTACTATTTTTAGCCTTAAATATTTTCCTTCCACTTTGCCAACTTAGCTACAGATTAAAGCTATTTGTATTTAAACATTTTATCCAGTGTTTTCAGATATTTTGTACAGGAGGAGCCTCTGAATATTTTAGTTCACTATATGCTAGAAACAGGTGTGTCCATCATGTTTATATTTACCTTCACATCTGTCTACCACTAATCCACTTACTCAGTTTTAGGATAGCCAGTCCCTTGGATGACAGCCCTTTAAAGAAATCCTCTTCCTTTCGGCTCATGTCCACACCCTTCTTTTCACTGCCCACCACTGAAATTTATTAATAAAATGAATCTAAATAGAACATAGAGATACACATGCTTCTAAAATACCTTATGCTGTAGATGGAAAAAGTGAATACATCTTTATAATCTTTTCTCTTTTACAGCTCTTCTTCTAGGCTGATAGTGGTAAAGATCATCTCTCAGGTAAACCAAAATAGTCGAAAATAGAATCCGAACACTTAAAAAAATCATCATTATCACTTCAGCACACAACATATATCTTATTCAGTAGATAACTGCTAAGTACCTACCAGGCATTTCAGATACTACACTAAGTTCCAAGAGCACAGCAAATGAGGCTCGCCCAATCTGAAATGACATTGAACATGTGCAGTGCGAAATGCTAACATACGTGCGAACAAAGTCCACGCAGGGTCCTGTCCTGATGCACTTCCACCAAGCTTAGCTCCTGAGGGCTCATCACTCTATTTTTCTCCTGTCCTTTCCCTAATAAGCAACCTTGATAGTGAAAACTCTGGGAGGAATCTTCACTCTCCCCGTAGCTGAAAGATTAAATAAAGTACACAAAATAGCTAACAAAACTCAGCAAATCCCCCAGTTTTGCCCTTTTGAAGAGAAATCACTTTCTCCTAAAGAAAAGGAATTTTAAGTTATATCCATTAAAAGTGGCTGGCTGGCAGTTTGTATTTTTCAGAAAGTTCATCAGTTTAATATAATGTGCTGTTCAATTTAAAAGAAGTGGTCCCTTATTAGAGATATGATTTATTCTTAGATAAATCACTGAGTTATGGCTCACTGGGGTATATATTTAATACTGTCAAAAAAATGAAAGGACACCCCAAACTATCTGCAGTGCCACAGCTACTCATTCTAAAAAGGATCTGAAGCAGCTGAGCCCCCTGGGTGTTAAATGTAATCTTTGCCCGGGATAAAAGCACGGAGAATTGCTGATCTTCATAAAAAGATCTGTCTCTACCCACTGCCTTCCTCCTCTCTCTTCTGCCACAGTTCAGTTCATTGTCAGAAAGCTCCAAACTGAAAATTAAGGGGGAAAATGGGTTATGTTCATGTCATTTAAAAAAATCTACAGCCAGACAGGACTCCTTTTTAATGCTTGCCAGAGGGAAGTTCATCACTAAAACAAATATAGCTTCTTGATGGTAATGGATAAATTTGACTAGAGAAATAATGGAAAACCTATAGAAAAACAGGAAATATGTTTCCCCAATCTTACTGTTTCCATCAATTGAATGAAATGTAGTATTGGCTGCCAAAAGTAACTACATAAAAAACTCATGTAGCACCAATTTCCAATTCTGAGTCAGAACTTATGCCTTTATTTTCACTCTGAAATCTCATCTACTTTTATCTGTATGGATTCTACTGATGACATCTAGATCTACAGCTTCTATCCTGACCTCTCCCCTTCACAGAACACCCTCATTTTAGGCCTCTTAATATTTCCCACTTTGATACTCAACTCCACATCAAATTCAGTGGGACCAAAACAAAGCCTTACCCTTTTCTTTCATTTTATTTCAAACTGTGTTTCCTTCCAACTTTACCATTTTACTCAAGGAACTCATCTGGTCTCCCAGTTGAAAAAATTTAAAAACATCTTTCACTTCAATCTTTTCACTCAGCTTCTGTGACCAGTTTGTCACGAAATCACCACATTCCCTATCTGAAACACTCCTTGGATGTACCCTTACTCTTTGTTCCTGCTGTGGAACAGAGCAGGCAGCCTAGTTAAGCTTACACCACCTGAGACTTCCATTAAAAGACTTCTTTATGATGTTCTCTAGATCCACTCAGTCCTTCTTTCTGCATTTCAGTTCATTTGACTTTAACTCTAAGAACCACCCTAAAGAGTGTCTGCCTTCTTGCTTCCACATTATAACTGATTTTCTCCAATATTACACCCATTTGTACTCCTGTGTTTTTGTCCATTTTGCTTTCCTTTCTGGGAATATCTACCTTCCCCTCCCCCAACATTTGCCTACTCAAATCCAGGTCATTCTTCAAATCCACATATGTAAATTTAGTTAAAAATAAGTATTAAGTATTTTAAAATACAGCAATTAATTGACAATGATCTGGTTACTCTTCTTCCCCAACCCTGCTCCAGACCCAAACCAGTATATCTAAGTATTATAAAAGCATCATCCTTCCCTCAGAGCCTAGGCAGAGTCATATTAATTTTAACTGAGCCTTGACATGAAACCTGCTTTGTGACATGATCAAAGATATATTCTGAGTCACCAAGAGACAAAATAACTTATTTTCCTAAAAGATATCTCCTTACTTCTAACTTAAATCCCTCTGATGAACATCTGGCATGAACATCCCTACCACAGATATGAAGTAAGTTCTCCTTTGGAGAACCCTCATGGGTTCCTGGACCTGTGCCAAAAGTCCTAAAAGTGCAGTCCTAGAAATTCAACAGTATTCTCTGTTGAGAAACCAACACAAGTCCAAATCCAAAAGAGGCTAATATTTTAAGTCATCTACTGAGAATCATGGAGATATAGTCTTAAAAAATATAATAGCTTTCCATACTTGTTACAGTGTTTTGTACAAACTGGAAAAAAATAAAGACATGCTCTATTTATTTGAACTGAGCAGGTTGTAATTTCATTTTAGACAAAAACACTAATAAATACATTTGGAATAATTGGCTTCATAAAAAAATTTAAGTTTATAAGTATGATAATTTCATGAAAACCACAAGTTTTAGGCATACAAACCTTATAATGTATAACCATTCATAAATTAGCAATCTGATTTCAGTGCTATAAAATAGTATAGTAATAGTTGTTAATTATCTTGTTTCCAATTGAAACAAATAATTTTCAGTCTTTTGGCTTTTGGCTATAGAAGTTATGGAAAATATTTCTCTCCAAAGAAAATGTTTCTTGGGTTGGAGACTTTAGCTCTTCACTGTGCAGGACAATCAGCTCTGGAGACACAAGGGTTGCTGGAGTACATATCATGCATAGGCATCATTAATCAAAGTCAGAATCAAGGTTTGAGCAAGCTAATTTTGCTCTGCCCAAACCCTCCCAGTATGACACAAAAACCATGCTCTTTAACAGTATCTTTAACAAGAAATTAACTCTACAAATATACTGTGCTTTCAATAATTTTGATGAAAATTCCCAGAATATGGTTACACAGTATGTGGTAGTTCCTTGGAAAAATCACCTTTAATTACATCTCTGCTGGGGGAGGGCTTGGTTGGGGAAGGGACTTTATCCTCTCTTCTCTCTTGTCGCCCAACATCTCAGGTTGTCCATCTGCTTCTTCCAGGATTTCTATATTCCCATCTTATTAACTCACACACCTTTATCTTGTGGAACCATGTAACCCTACCCCAGCTCCTCTGACTCTGAACTTGCTTCCTCCACCGCTGAGGGCATTTAATTTACAAAGCCTCCTATATTACCTGGAAACACCCGACCCAATGAGGCAGAGAGATTAGAAACAATTTTAAGTATTGTTTTCTTCCTTATAAGCCTCCCATTATCATATCTGTCATATGCTACAAATGGACAAGGGGTCAGTTTAAATGGTTTCAGCTTCACATGGGTAACCAGACTTGTGCGGGTGGCATCATGACTGCCTTTTCTGACTGGATCACCTGCTGGGCAAGGAGCAGCAAACAGTGGGTGGAAAAAAAAACTGTATTTGGGTAAAGCAGAGAAGTAGATGGCAGGCTAAGAGAAAAAGGACTGCATTCAATCTTTTAAAATACTTAAAAGTGGCAGATAAAAGGAAAAGGCACTGATCCCATGATGGTTCTGTTAAGAACTGTAGAAAAGCCATGACATTACAGGTGAGAAGCAAGGTGACATGACTTGGAGAGTGACATCACTGAGATCAGCAGGAGCCTGGGCTGGCTGGCAGCCCCCAGAGAGTCAGGAAAGGAAGCCCTGCAGCACACCCCCATACTGTGCCTAGGTGCCTAGTGTGGGGAGTTCTGGACCAAGATAACCCTGAGTAGCCTTTCTTTAGGTCACTCTATTTTTATTTATTTATTTTTTTAATCAGGCTCCATGTCCAGAGTGGAGCCCGATGTGAGACTCATGACCCTGAGATCAAGACCTGAACTGAGATCAACAATCAGACACTTAACCGACTGAGCCAGCCAGGTACCCCTCAGGTCACTGTTTTACCACAGCTTTCTCACATTTGTCTTAGAAGTAGATTTTAGATGAGAAGTCAAAAGATAAAAAAGATCAGGGAAATAAAACAGGTGGGGATTTTATATCTGGCCATCTGTACTGCTGAGGTAGTTGCTCTTAGTTGGCTTTTAGACTTTAACCCAGTTAAAGTCTTCTTAATTAATGTTTAATTGGTATAAGACCCTATATTGACACTGAATGGGAGACAAAGATAAATAATTCATTTTTAGAAATTTTTTCATACCAGGTACAATTATTCCTACCTGTTTTGTCTGATTTCTGATCTATTATCTTTATTTTAACCATAACACTTCACTTATGGGGATTTTTTTTAATCTAATGCTTTCTTTAAAAAAGATTTCAGGTAAGCAATCAATTAAAACTAAATAAAAATATAACAAACATATATAAAGAGAATCAAGACATGGTCCTTGCCTTAGGGAACTTGCCCTGAATTGAGAGATACAGGTATATTTAAGGCAGACTGACAAGGCAAATAAAAGTACCATGGAACACTGAGGGCAGGCTTCATCTAAGGAGGTGCATTTAAGAAAGGAATGGAAATTGATAAGAAGGAGCAGAAGAAGAGCATACCAGGCAGAGGAAACAAAATGTATAAAGCTTCTGAGCTGGACAAGAGTTTGGCTAGTTTGAGGAACTGAGAGCAGACAGGTACTGCTGAGCCCAGAGACCAGAAGAGGGTGGGTGGCAGGAGGGGAAGTTGCCAAGGCAACTTCTGAGGAGAACTGCTATGAGAACCACAGGATAGGTGTGGTGATCACTCACCTATAGAGGGACAATAGACCACATTCTTTACCTAAACAGCAACACCCTCATATCCTTCGTGTGCACTGTACCAGGTTCTTCCATGATTGGAGAAAAGATTTTTGTGGGATCATTTACTGGTTAACTGGCTAATGGTCACACACCTTGATCACTTGGTGGCTACTGGTCAAATGCTTTGCTAGCTGATTAGTTTGGCCCTGATGGCAATCAATGCCAAAGTCAATTTCCTTATAAGCTCATCCATTCCCTCTTTTATGTATTCATTCAAAACATATTAAGCAGAGTCATTATCATATTCCTCATCACAGCATTTGCATTTAAAACTTGTTTCTTTGTGGTTGTGTTTATACATCCAACTATATAGCCAAGAAGTGTGTGGTAGCATACAAGCACAGGATCCCTAGGAGCTACAAATAGAAGTGGAGCTCGCACTTACTTCACAGACCTATAGTGGGTCTCACAAGAAACCATGAGGATGCAGGCAGAAGAAAGGCAAGACCTTCCCTCAGTGGCACAAGCCTGGAAGAGGGGAGTGACTGCCACTGCAAGAAGTGTATGGAACCCTATATGAACCTTCTCAGCTTCCTCCAGGTGAAACCCCATTGTACTGGGGAAAGGATAAAAGAAACCTCTTCACTCATGGAGAAGGAGCAGTATTCTAGCCATTGGGGTGCCTGGGTGGCTCAGTCTGTCTTTGGCTCAGGTCATGATCTCAGGGTCCTGAGATCCAGCCCCATGTCAGACTCCCTGCTCATGGGAGCATCTGACTCTTGGTTTCAGCTCAGGTCATAATCTCAGGGTCTTGAGACTGAGCCGCACATAAGGCTCTGTACTCAGTGCAGAGTCTGCTTCAGATTCTCTCTCTTCCTCTGCCCCTCCCCCTGCTTATTCTCTCTCTATCTCTTTCTCAAATAAATAAATAAATCTTTAATAGAAGAAACACTGGTCACCATTGGAGCATGCAAAGAAATCACCTAATATTTTTAAAACCAATCAATAAAAGGAAAGAATCAAGTACCTTAGCTGTTCTTCCTTCATGAACTGTACCTTAGGGAACCCTAGTAGTTGTTGAGGGGAAGCTTCTCTTTAGCTGGATGTATTGTAGCTAATAAGGTAAGAAGTAAAAACAGAGGGGCACCTGGGTGGCTCAGTAGTTAAGTGTCTGCCTTTGGCTCAGGTCATGATCCCAGGGTCCTGGGATGGAGCCCTGCATCAGCCTGCTTCTCCCTCTCCTACTCCCTCTGCTTGTATTCCCTCTCTCTATCTCTGTCTCTCTGTCAAATAAACAAATAAAATCTTAAAAAAAAAAAAAGGAAGTAAAAACAGAATATCACCCTTTGGAATGCCTTACGAATTATTGGATCTAGAAAATAATCATCAGTGGGTGATAACACCCCCTAAATAGAGAAAAACAGACAATATGTACCTCCTGTTAGAGTACCCAACACAAACTATGAAGTAGTCCTTAAAAAATCCATATTATTGTTTAATATCATTATTATTATTATTACTATCATCATCATCATCATCATAAATCTTTCAGGCAGGATAATGCTGTTATGGTATATTTATAAAAAAGGAAGCCTATAATTTAATTTGGACACTTTTACAGATAAAATGATGAAAAGAATTAGGTAGGGTCTAGATGAAATGACATTGCCCATGAGTTATAATCACTGAAGCTAGGTGATGGGTATGTACGGCTTAATAAAATGATTCTATTTTTGTATGTATTTGAGTTTTTAAAAATTCAACTATGCACTGTAAAAAAAATTTTAAACCATATGAGCAGTGATAGCTGCTGAGAAAAATTTTAATAAAAATCCTTACCCATTATTTATTATTTAAAACAAACCTTGATATAATAGCAGTAGATGAATTCTTCATGAATATTATTAGAAATATGCAGTTATATATTTACATATATAGTCAACCTAAAAGCAAACCTTGTTATTAATGAAGAAACACTTAAGCACATCTTCTTGTTAAAGGAATAAGACAAGAATGACCTTTATCACCACTATTATTTAATATTGTTCTGGAAGTATTAGCCAGTATAATTAGGTAAGTGAAAAAAATTTAAATATAAAAAATAAGAAAGAATCTGCAGTAAAACTATCACAAATGATAAGAAAATTGAGTGAGATATTTTGGCAGATAGTTAGCATCCAGAAATCAAAAAATACACCCATTTAGAAAATCCTGAGTTTAAGGTGCCCTATTATATAAATATATTTAAAAAGGAAAAACTACATAGGAATAAAAGAGGAAAATGTGCAGATCAAAACAAAAAGATTAAGTGCTACTGAGGAACACAAATAGACCTAAACAGACTTTGGTTAGAAAGATTTCAAAAATTATAAAACACTTCTTCCAAAGTTAATCTTGAATACAACAAAATGCATTCAATAGAAAATAAAGATGCCAATAAAATTTTTTTCTGGGGGTAGATAAACTGCCTCTAAAGTTCATATGAGTAAATACAGATGCCCCCCAAAATCTGAAGAAATATTACTATCACAACCAGAATTCAAATATATTATAATAATTAAAACATACTGCTGCCTCTAGAAAGACTCATATATACATAGAAATATAGTATTTGATAAACACAGCATTCCCAACTAGTGAGAGAAAAATGGATTATTCAGTAAATGGTGTTACAACATTAGGGAAGCCCTATGAGAAATTTAGATTTCTACTTTACATTTCACCAAAATTAATTCCAGATAAATGAAAATCTTACACATATGAATGAAATCATAAAAATACAGAATGAAAATATGAAACTTGTTAACCTAAACTTACCTACTACATTGGGGAAGGCCTTTTAAAATATGAAAAAAAGTCCAGAATCCATAAAATAAAAGACTGATAAATCCAACCTTATAAAAATTAAAAATTTCTCCAAGAGGAAAAAAAAATCAAAAGACAAATGAATAATTGAGAAATATCTGCAATCAACTGGCTGGAAAAAAAAATTCCCTTAATACATTAAGGACTCCCACAGTTTAATAGGAAAGAGAATAGCAATGCAATTTGAAAAAATGGGCAAATGATATAAACAGTTCATAGAGGAGGTACAAAAAGCTCTTAAATGTATAAAAAGGAACACAGCCTCACCTGTAAAAAGGGAATTTCTTTGGTGAGTGCTGTGAAGTGTGTAAACCTGGTGATTCACAGACCTGTACCCCTGGGGATAAAAATATATGTTTATAAAAAATTAAAAATTAAAAAAAAGGGAATTTCAAAATAAAGTTGGTAGAGGTTTAAAAATTTAATAGCCCAATATAGTAATGAATCTCTGGTGGGAGTATAGTTATGTTTCTTGTGAAAGCAAAAACTGATTCACCCATACGAGGGATGATTTAATAGTATTGATTAATAATGCAAATGAAGTGACTGAGCAATTCCAATTCAGGAGATTTATTTTCCAAATATTCTCCAAATATGCATTAACAAAATATGACATGTACTACGTAATCATTGCACTGTTCTGTAAATAGCAAAAGACTAGTGATAATCAAGACATTCATCAATAAGGATCTAGCTAAATAAAGCATATCACATACAATGGAATACTATGTAGCTACTAAAAAAAAAAGGCAGCCCTACATACATATATATATGCTTGTATAGGCATCTGTAAACTGTAATGACACATAATAAACTAGTAATAATAGTCATCTCTAAGATAGGAAGTTGGTTGTCTAAGGGTTAGGATTAAAAAATAGATTTAATCTTCATAGAATATCCTCTTAAAGCTGTAGAATTTTTAATCATATTCCTTCGGTACCTATTCTAAAATATTAAGTACAATAATTTTAACAATACACTGTGAGTTAGAAAAAAAATACAATGTGATATATCCCCCACCAAGGCATGCACACACATATTTAAGGATAGCTTTAGAAATCAATGCTCATAATTATGACAGAATATCCTAGACCATTTAAAGGTGACTGCTTAATCATCTAAGAAAGATGGTCATTAGTGGAAAGTTCATTAAATATATTTGTAAATAAATACTACAAAAAGTAGAGTACTACTACAAAAAGTCTAAGTGTACTACAAAAAGCCAAAGTGTAAGCTTGATGAGTTTTTACAAAGTGAATATGCTGAGTCACTAGCACCCAGATCAAAGAAGAGAATATTACCAGCACCCTAAAAAACCCCTTACAATCACTAGCCACCACCATGATATCTAACATTACAAAGTAATTTTGACTGTTTTTGAATTACACATAAATAAAATCGTACAGTGTGGAGGGTTTTTTTTTAAATTTGGTTTGTTTTTGTTTTCTTGTTATCTAGTTTCTTTTGCTTAACATTATATTTATGGGATTCATCCACATAGTTGCATATTATACTGTTATTCTCATGTAATGGTCCATTGTGTGACTGTACCATTCATCCATGTTGATGTGCATTCAGGCTGTCTCTAACTTCTGACTGTAATAAAGAGTACAGCTCTGAATGTTCTTGTACATCTCTGGGTGAACATATATGCACATTTCTGTTGGGTTTATACCTAGAAGTGAAAGTCGCTGGGTCCTAGGATAGGTGAGCATTTTTAGTAGATATTACTAAGCAGTTTTCCAAAATGGCTGTGTCATATCTCACTCTCATTGTGCGTGATCAATTTCATATTTTAGCCATTCAGGTGGGCAACTAAAGTTATTACATTGCAGTTTTAATTTACATCGCTTTGTACCTGTTCAGTGATGTGCCTGTTCAGGGTTTTTGCCCATTTTTCTATCAGGTTGTCTGAGTTTTTATTATTTGTTTGTTTTATAGTCTACATATGAGCCATTTCTCAATTATGTGTAATGCAAATAATTCTCCAATTCTGGGGCTTTTCCTCCAGATATCTGCTTGGCTCTTTTTTTTCACATCTCTGTTCAGATGTCACACTGTCAGTGAAGCCCACCCTGGTCATCCCATATAGTAAATTTTTTCGTGAAACCACCTGATACTCCTCACCTCTATTTCCCTGCTTTGATTTCTCCTTAGTATGTACAACCATATGACATGCTACATACTTACTTGTTTCTTACTAATTTCTCTTCCCCTCCCACCCTACCCTCAATGGCATGAACTTATTTTATTTTATTTATTTAATATGTTCCAGACATTCAATACATTTTTTTGTTGTTGGAGGAATGGGTATAAACTAGATGAACTGCTTAGTGCTTTATACATATTCTCTATCTCACCTTTATCCCTGAGTCTATGAAACATGTTATTTCCAAATTCAAACACACATTGATGTATGTTGTGTGAACAAATTTTATCATCAAAAAGTGATGTCAAGTTTAATATTTAAGAACTGAAAATTAAAGATCACCTTTGACTCCAAGGGTCCAAAAAAATCCCATTGATTCTTTGTCTCTTTGTTTTAACCATGATCATCTGCAATGATGATTATTCTAGCACTGTACATTTATACATTATGTTACCAAATAAATTAAAAAGAAACTCAACATACTAGTTCAAGCACTCCATTATTATAAAAATACAAAGAACTCCTCAAACTCAACACACACAAAACAGACAATCATATAAAAAAATGGGCAGAAGATATGAACAGACACTTCTCCAATCAAGACATACAAATGGCTATCAGACACATGAAGAAATGTTCATCATCACTAGCCATCAGGGAGATTCAAATTAAAACCACATTGAGATACCACTTTACTCCAGTTAGAATGGCCAAAATTAACAAGACAGGAAACAACATGTGTTGGAGGGGATGTGGAGAAAGGGGAACCCTCTTCCACTGTTGGTGGGAATGCAAGTTGGTGCAGCCATTTTAGAGAACAATGTGGATATTCCTTAAGAAATTAAAAATAGAACTTCCCTATGACCTGCCATTGCACTACTGAGTATTTACCCCAAAGATACAGATGTTGTGAAAAGAAGGGCCATCTGTAACCCCAATATTTATAGCAGCAATGGCCATGGTCACCAAACTGTGGAAAGAACCAAGATGCCCTTCAAAGAACGAATGGATAAGGAAGATGTGGTTCATATACACTATGGAGTATTATGCCTCCATCACAAAGAATGAATACCCAACTTTTGTAGCAACATGGACGGGACTGGAAGAGATTATGCTGAGTGAAATAAGTCAAGCAGAGAGAGTCAATTATCATATGATTTCACTTATTTGTGGAGCATAACAGATAGCATGAAGGACAAGGGGAGATGGAGAGGAGAAGGAAGTTGAGGGAAATTGGAAGGCGAGGTGAACCATGAGAGACTATGGACTCGAAAAACAATCTGAGGGTTTTGAAGGGGCAGGGGGTGGGAGGTTGGGGGAACCAGATGGTGGGTATTATAGAGGGCACGGATTGCATGGAGCACTGGGTGTGGTGCAAAAACAATGAATACTGTTACGCTGAAAAGAAATAAAAAATAAAAAAAAATACAATGACCTAATTATGTCAACTTCCAGAGAACCAAAACAAAGAATTAATTTCTTGACTAAATTCATCATTATTTTCAAAGAAGTTATGTGAGTGTGCAAAGAAGTTATGTGAGTAGTACTAAAAGGCATTACTATAAAAAGTCAGTGAGTATTTAAATGAAGAAAAGAAAGAAAAATATAACTTAATATATTTCAGACATGATATTTAGGCTCAAATGTATCTTCCAATATGTGCCGCTATTAAATATTATAATACCAATCCAAAAATTGTGTCACTTATACAAGATATAATGTTTTTACCTGAACATTCCATTTTGCATATCTTATATTTCAATATCTTTCACAAATCTTTCTTTACAGCTACTAATTTTATTTAACCAAGTATTAATAAATAGATACATATGGGGGAAAAAAGTCAGTGAGTATGAGCTTTAAGAACTTTCCTTATGTCCGGGCTCTCTGCTTGGAGGGGAGCCTGCTTCCCTTCCTCTCTCTCTGCCTGCCTCTCTGCTTACTTGTGATCTCTCTCTGTCAAATAAATACATAAAAATCTTAAAAAAAAAAAAAAAAGAACTTTCCTTATGTCTATGAGTGAACAGGGAGAATGGAGCTTCAATTATCCCCACTGAACAAACATGCCACTTTAGATAATTCTATGTTGTCTAACAAGCATTCACTAGACATCTCCCCTCTGTGCATGGCCCAAGTTTCATTTTCCGAACTCTCGGAATAGATGACTTAGTGGGAGAGAACGTGTGTGCCTAAACTGGCGTATGAAATTAGGTAACAAACAAAATGCATTATCCTCCTTCCATCACAGTCTTAATGTCTGTCTCCAGTCTGACTTGGGTTTTTGGCTTCAGGCTGAATGAAATCTCTGACTTGAAAAGGATTAAGAACAAACAGCCCTGTCCTGCTTCTCTCCTAATATGCTTTGGGACAATAGGGGTACAGAAAAGAGTGTCTCATTTGTGAAGACGGCTTAATTTAAATAGCAGTTCATGAAGACTGACTTGAGCCAACATCAGGACTTCTTTGGTTTTCTCCCATCCTGCATCTAGGGCCGTCCCTCATCACAGTCTTCAAGACATGATATGTGCTCCCCATCCAGGTGAATTTACACAAAATTGATTAACACTTCACTTGCATGGTATTGAACTTGATGTATGAGTTTTAAATCATATAGCTCATGGCACTTAGTCAACAAAACACTAAAATGTCTCTTTTTTATAATGATTTGGATGATGTGGCTGAAGTTTTCTAAAAATTATTGAGACTATAAACCAATTTGTTAAATGTAGTGAAAAAGTTTCCATATTAAGTAAGATGACTCTTTTTCCATGCAAAACCTTCTTGTGAAAGGTTAAATGACTTTTTCATCATTCTTTCAATGTCTAAGATAAATGGTCTTGGGTTGTCAGCCAGATGATATTTAACTCAGCACTCTACCAAAATTAAAAACAGCCTATGAGAAGAGGAAGAAAGAGATACAGGAAAGGGGGCTGAACAAAATAAATGGAACATTCATGTTTGTATGTGTATGTTTAGACTCCCAGACAGAATGTAAATGATCACAAAATGATTGTGGGTTTTTTGCACCCTTTTCATGCTGTCTGACTCAGTGTCCAATGTGATGGCATTAAACAATGAACTACTGGAGAGACACAACCTGGAACAGGAATACTGACCTTCAGAAAAATTGTGAAGAAGCAATGGTGTATCTTTGGTGCTTGCCAACAGTTGTTTCCTCCGTTCTATCCTTTCCAGTACTCCTCCATCCTTGTAAACACTTTAATTTTTCAAGGGTCCAGGATCTCTCTTTCAGTGAAAAAGAAAATGCCCATGGAATACCTACTATATCTAGATACAGCGCAAGACACTAGATACAATGCAAGATACTTCCATAAGAACAAGGAAGATTGATCTTGCTTGAAAATGTACACTACATAGGATGTATCATATATAGGATATAGGTGTATGTTTAAAAAGCTACCAAAATACACAGAAGTTGTTGATATGATTCTGACAAGTTCAACTACATTAAAAATTTTTAAAGCCATCTACAAAGAGTAGTGATTAAGCCCATGTTTAGGACCAGATTATAGAAGATACTGAATAGCAACTGAAGGAATAGAGTACACTGAGAGCAAAGGGAAGACATTAAAGGTTTTGGCAACAATGCATGAAAACCAAGCTTTCAAAAGAACAATTTAGGGAAAAACAGATTAAAAATGCGACTTTGGAAGTCACTATTGTCAAAACTGGTATGAGAATAAATAGAAATTCTGAATAGATCTATTTCTATTAAGAAATTAGCTTTATAATAAAAAACATTCATATAGACTTCTGCTTCTGAATGTTTTAGATTTATACAGGATATGTTCTCTTGCAGTGAAAAGCTAAACAAAAAAATATTTCAGACTTTGCACAACAGGTAGTATAAGACTTTGATTTCTGAAAGAAAAGACATATTAAGATCCTTCTGATCATGCCGGAGACATTTTCTGGATTGTGAGGCAGGGATGGATAACAGAGAAGAGCCAAGTGATCACTATGAGGTAAGAAGACAAAGACTGGAGCTGAGAAAGCTGAGGCTGTTGGAATGTGTAAAGCAGAATACTGGAAAGGAAGGTAATACAGAAAGAAAGAACTCTAGAAATCACCATAGTGGGTCCCCTTGAATGTTGTTTAATACTAACCTGTCATATACAGAATGAGGTTCTACAAAGTCAAACAAAAAACTACCAGGGAGTTGTAAGCTGAACAACATCCAGAGCTCATTCAGAGATGATATTTGTTCAATTTCTGTCCAGCTAAACTGAAGAGACTTTGTTGAACACTCAAGCCATTAAGACTCCAGAAATATCATACCTTATAAGAAGGGCTAAAGTTTAGTCCCAGAGCTAAGGCTATTCTGTAAGTACCACAAAATGCTTCAATAGGCCTCAAAAAGATCAAAATGAATCACAAGTAAATCAATTGCCTGCTTAAACATAAGTCAACCCTCTTTAAAGAAAGACAACAAAATCCAGCCCAAGAAAATAATATTACTAATGTCCAGCATCTCATAAATAACAGATGTATGAAGAAGCAGGAAAACATCAACCAAAAGTGGAAGAAAAAAATCAATAAGCAGCCCCTGAAATAACAGGGAAAAATACTTTATTACAATTATTATAAAGCTAAATATTATAAATATGATCAAGGATTTAAAGGGGAAAAACATAATGAGGGGAGAGATGGAAGATGTTAAAAAGTGTCAAATGAAACTTCTGAAGCTGAAAAACGGTATCTGAAATGTAAAATGAAACATAAAAATTAATAGATTAGGTAATATAGATGAAAAGATCAGTGAACTTGAAGACACAGATATAGAAACTATCCAAATTGAAGTGGGGAGAAATAAGACTTAAAATAAGTGAATTGAAACTCTGTCATCTGTGGAACAACTTAAGAAGTTGAACATATATGTAAATAGAATTCCAGTAAAGGGAGGAGCCAGATATATCATGCAAATACTGTAATAAGCACACTGGAGTGGCTATACTAATATTAGACAATGTTCAAGACAAAGAATGTTACTAGGAATAAAAAGGATCTCATTGTAATGTCAATTCATCAAGAGACCATAACAGTCCTGAGTATATACCTACTAACAAAGTTTCTGAGTAGAAGAAACAAATGCACTGAAATGGACATAGAGAAATCCACAATTATAGTTGAAGTTTTCAACAATTCTCTTTCAATTTTTAATAGAATAGAAAGTCTCTAAGGATAATGAAAAGTTGAATAGCACTATCAACAAATTGATCTAATTGACATTTATAGAATATTCCATGCACCAACATCAGAATACACATTCTTTTAAAGAACACATGGACAAAAGATCCCAAATAGCCAAAGCAATTCTGAAAAGGAAAAACAAAAGCAGAAGCATCACAATTCCAGGTTTCAAGCAATACTACAAATCTGTAGTCAACAAAACAGCATGGTACTGACACAAAAACAGACACATAGATCAATGGAACAGAATAGAGAGCCCAGAAATGAACCCACAACTATATGGTCAACTGATCTTTGACAAAGCAGGAAAGAATATCCAACATAAATAAAACAGTCTCTAACAAAGAGTGTTGGGAAAACTGGAGAGCAACATGCAAAAGAATGAAATTGGACCACTTTCTTATATCATACACCAAAACAAATTCAAAATGGATGAAAGACCTAAATGTGAGACAGGAGACTATCAAAATCCTAGAGAATACAGGCAGAAACCTCTTTGACCATGACTTCAGCAACATCTCAGTAGACACATCACCACAGGCAAGAGAAACAAAGGCAAAAATGAACCATTGGTACTTCATCAAGACAAAATCTTCTGCAGAGGGAAGGAAACAGTCAAAAAACTAAAAGACAGCCTATGGGATGGGAGAAGATATTTGCCAACAACATATCTGATAAAAGGTTAGTACCCAATGAGAGGAGGAGTCAAGATGGCGGAGAAGTAGCAAGCTGAGACTGCTTCAGCTAGCCGGAGATCAGCTAGATAGCTTATCTAAAGATTGCAAACACCTGAAAATCCATCGGCAGATCAAAGAGAAGAAGAACAGCAATTCTGGAAACAGAAAACAACCACTTTCTGAAAGGTAGGACCGGCGGAGAAGTGAATCCA
>NC_081558.1:93977987-93986260 GCF_022355385.1 Mustela nigripes
ACAGACCTGTACCCCTGGGGATAAAAATATATGTTTATAAAAAATAAAAAATTAAAAAAAAAAAGGTTAGTACCCAAAAATCTATATATAGAACTTACCAAAGTCAACAACCCCAAACCAAATAACCCAGTTAAGAAATGGGTAGAAGACAAAGAAAGCCTGAAATCCAGACTTCATAAGGGAGGAAAGGTGAGAAACCCTGCTCCCCCAAAAATTCCATCCCCAAATAATAAATATTTTACCCTCTTCTTAACAGCTATCAATAAAAGATAAAGATCCAAACCCTAGGGTGCATAGCTCTCCCTTGAGCTTATCCCCTCACATCTCAAGAGTAAACTCTAACAAACTCCTCACTTGTGCTCCTCAACCACTGTCCCGTCCATCCTTGAATTCTTTCTTGTGACAAGATGAAGAACCTTCAGCAACTTCTTTGGGTTGGACTGGGTCAAGGCCCCAGCACCCAGTGTGTCCTTAGTCTACCTGACAACATTATGGCCTAGAATTTCTACTTAGATTTGTACTTAAAGGAAATAAACTTATATGTCTACAAAAACACTTGTACAAATATGTTCAAAATAGCTTTATTCATGAGAGTAAGAAGTTGGAAACAATTCAGATAACTATCAAGAGATAATAAAAAATAAATTGTGGTACATTTATTCAATGTAATATTTTTTAGCAATTAAAAGGAGTAAACCAGGAACGCCTGGGTGGCTGAGTTTGTTGAGCAGCTACCTTCGCCTCAGGTCGTGATCCCAGGGTCCTGGGATCGAGTCTCACATCCAGCTCCTGGCTCAGCAGGGAGCTTACTTCTCCCTCCCACTCCGCCTGCTGCTCTCCCTGCTTGTACTCTTCCTTTCTGTTAAATGAATAAATAAAACCTTTAAAAAATTTCTTTAATAAAAAGGAGTAAACCATCGATACACACAGTATATCTCACCCACACTATGCTAAATGAAAGATGTCAGACACAAAAAAATGTACATACTGAATGATTCCATTTACATAAAATTCTAGAACCATTACAGCTAATTTAGGATGAAAAATATCACATGGGGCCCCTGGATGGTGCAGTCATTTGAGCCTATAATTCTTGGTTTGGGCTCAGATTATGACGTCGGGGTCCTGAGAGAGAGAGCCCTGCGTTGGGGTCTGTGCTCATCATAGAGTCAGTTTGGGATTCTCTCTCCCTCTTTTTCTGCCCCTTCCACTTGTTCTCTTCCTCTCTCTCTCTCAAAATAAACAAATCTTTAATAAAATTTTTTTTAATTATCACAAACGTGGTTGTCTCTTTGGGGCTGAGATTGGGAAGAGTAGAGGGAATTTTATGGGAGGTGATAAATGTTCTATATGCTGGTAGGCCTAGGTTATATGGATCACAATTCAATAAATTATAAACTTAAAATTTATACATTAAATTGCCTATAAACTCTACCCCACGTGCTCGCTTCAGCAGCACATATACTAAAATTCTACCCCAACTTCCTACTGCCCCCCCACAAAAAACCCCACTGGAAACAAATATTAAACTCTAATTAGACTTGTTATTCCCAAAACTATGTATTACCAATTCTGAAACTACCTTCTCTGTGCTCTAGGCTTAAGCGTATTAGTAAATTTACTGAGCTTAATAGAATATAGAAAGAAGGAAGATTAGAACATACCCTGTGGTACTAGATTGGAATTAAAGATACCATTGAAGTTTTTTTTTTAAGATTTTATTCATTTAATCTTGGAACACTGAAAACTAAAATAAAATTTAATTTAAAAAATAATAAAAAACAAGATTTTATTCATTTATTTGTCAGAGAGAGGGAGAGCGTAAGCAGGGAGAACAGCAGGCAGAGGGAGAAGCAGGCTCCCCACTGAGCAAGGAACCGATGTGGGACTTGATTCCAGAGCCCTGGGATCATGACCTGAGCTGAAGGCAGATGCTTAACTTGCTGAGTCACACAGACGTCCCATCACTGAAGTTTTTAAAAATAAATATAGATACATAAATAAAGATATATATGGACACAAATGGATTTTCTGGCCCTCACCTCGGAAGATACCTAAAAGTGCCCTCCTTAATACCCATCACCCATTTAGCCCATCTCTCACCCACGTCCCATCATTGACCCTCAGTTTGTTCTCTATAGTACAGAGTCTCTTATGGGACATTTTTGAACAAAAGGACATTGGAGCAACTGATTAAATTTGAATATGAACAATGGATTATATAATAGTGCTGTATCAGTGTTAGATTTCCTGATTCTACTAACTATACTGTAGTTATACAAAAGAATTTTCTTATTCCAACTAAATACACACCCAAGTATTTAGATGTAAAGGGGGGGGGGGGTTGAACCATACCAATGGTGAGTTACCATTATTTTATTATTATAATTGATAAGACACCCAATGTGATTTCAGAACAAGGTTAAACCACGCTATTGCCTTTAAAGAGTAGTGACATTTCAAAAGCCACAGGTTGATAAATGTGCAGCATCAAATTTAGTATTAACTTGTACAAATTCTTGAGAAAATAACATGCTAAAGATAAGCCCAAATTTACATTCTAATTTCTCTAAACGTTGATCCTGGCCTAAGTCAAAATTGTCTAAATATGAGAAATAGTCTTGAAATCAGCCAACAGTGAGAGGTTAGTTCAACTACAGAGGAAAGAAAAGCTTTGCAATACTGAGCCCCCCCCCCCCCCATATCAGGTCCCATTTAAAATCAGGAGACAGAAAAAAGAAATGAATTAAAATATGTCCCTTTAATAGCTTCTGTGCATGCTCCACAACCACCATCTATCTCTACCCCCATCCTCCTGCTCGACATACAGATTTCTTTTTCCCCACAGACACCATTTCCATTTGGGAATGAACCACAGCCATTTTTCATACATGTTTTTGTTTTTAATCTAAGCATCGATTTAGTATTATTGTATGCTTTTATAGCCCACACACCCTGGCAAGAGTTAACAGGAATTCCAGATATTATCAAATATATTTAAACATGATGCTTGAGTGGTCTTTGCAGCTGGTAGGTTATACATAAAATATGTTCAGCCAGTGATAGTGTCCTTATCTAAAGACAGAAGCTAGCAAAATTTCATCCTGTGTGCTCTGTCAGATTGTTCCCTTGGACAGATGGCAGAAGACTCCCGATGACAAGTGTGAGATGCTATCTGAGTGTCATGGCAGTGGTTTTTCTCATTGCCCTGGACAGAGTTCCCTGGCTACTCTCTTCATTTGAAGCGTGCAAATGAGTAGATGTGGATAGTAGAATGTGTGTGATCAATAAACTCACATAATTAGAATCTTGCTGAAAGGAGTATTCTCTATGAAAAGAACCTCCATTAAGCCGCTTGGTCTCCCTTACTAGACACGGGCTCATATTGTCTCACCCTTTTGTATATTTTTCCCAAGTGACAAGAGTAAAGTGACAACAAAAATGACAAATTTTTAAGTGCTGCCCACCTTGTCCAGAATCAGGTTTTTAGTTCCTTGACTCAGTGCCAGCTGGGAGCTCACTGGGGAATTCAAATCCAACACCTTCCTCAGTATACTGTCTGCTTTTATCTTATCTCATCTCTCTGCTGCTAAAGGGCACTGCTACTCACTGCACATGAACCCATACACCCACAATGCACAAGTTCCTCCCTTAACCCCTATACTCCATTTGCACAGGACCCTCTTTAAACCAAAGGTTAAGGTTGTACACCCCCTTCAAATCATCTCTCGGTAAGCCCTCCCATTCACCCCCTGAAAAAAATAGTAAACATATTCCCTCAAGGCACTTTCACACTTAACATACTTTTATAATTACACACACACACAGAGTGGTAAAATACATGGAACATAAAATTTCCCATCTTAATCATTTTTAAATGTACTGTTCAATGACATTAAGTACTTTTACACTCCTGTACAACAAATCTCCCAGATTCATTCCATCTTGCAAAACTGAAAATTTACACCCATTAAAAAACAGGGATGCCTGGGTGGCTCAGTTGGTTAAGCGGCTGCCTGCCTTCGGCTCAGGTCATGATCCCAGCGTCCTGGGCTCAAGTCCCACATTGGGCTCCTTGCTTGGCAGGGAGCCTGCTTCTCCCTCTGCCTCTGCCTGCTCTCTGTCCACCTGTGCTCACTCGCTCTCTCTCCCTCTATCCCTGACAAATAAATAAATAAAATCTTAAAAAAAAAAAAAAAAGAAAGTCCCCAGGCCCTAGCGCCAACTTCTGACAGCCACTATTCTACATTCTCTCTGTAAATTTGACTACTCGAGGTACCTCATACAAATGGAATCATACATTATTTGTTTTTTTTATTTTTTAAAAGATTTCACTTATTTATTTGAGGGAGGGTGATAGCATGAGACAGAGAGAGCACGAGTATGAGCAGGGGGAAGGGCAGAGGGAGAGGGAAGAGCAGACTCCCCACTGAACAGGGAGCCTGACATGGGGCTCCATCCCAGGAACCCTGGGGATCATCACCTGAGCTGAAGGTACTACTTAACTGACTCAGCCACCCAGGCACCCCCATTATTTGTCTTTTAGTGACTGGCCTTTTTACCTAGTATCATGCCTTTAAGGTTCATCTATGTTGTAGCATGTGTCAAAATTACCTTCTTTTTAAGTATGAATAATATTCCTATGTATATGTACCAAATTATGTTTATCTATTCATCTTTTGGTGAACACTTGGTTGCTTCCACCTTTTTAGCTATTATGAAGAATGCTAAAAACACAAATATACAAACATATCTTTGAGACTTTGCCCATAATTCTTTTGGGTAGAATTCCAAAAGTGGAATTTCTGGACTATGTAGGAATTCTATTTTTAATTTTTTGAGGAACCACTCTACTGTTTTCTATAGTTGATGCCCTACTTTACATTCCCACTATCAGTGTCTAAGGTTTTCAGTTTCAGTTTTCAGTTTCTCTTCCAACACTTGTTATTTCCTACATTTGGTTTGGTTTTGTTGACAGTAGCTATATTAGATTCCTAGGATTGCTAGAAGAAAATACCATAGACTTGGTAGTTTAAACCATAGATATTTATTTTGTCACAATTCTAGAATCTGGAAGTCCAAAATCAAAGTATCATTAGGTTTGGTTTTGTTGGTTTACAGATGACTGCCTTCTCACTGTGTCCTTGCATGGCTTTTTCTCTGTGTGTACACATCTCTAGTGTTTCTTCCTTTTCTTCTAAGGACACCAGTTCTATTGTTTTAGGACCCCGCCTTTATGACTCACTTAATCTTAGTTATCTAATTAACAACCCTATCTCCAAATGCAATCATATTCTAAGGTGCTGTGGGTTAGGGTTTGAACATATGAACTTGTGGGAGGTGGTGAGACATAATTCACTCCATAGAAGGGGTCATATGAGTGCAAAATGGTATCAAATTGTGGTTTTGATTTGCATTTCTCTAATGATTAGTAATGTTGAACATCTTTTTATGTGCTTATTAGACATTTGTACATCTTCTTGAGATAAGTGTCTATTCAAGTCCTTTGCCTATATTTTAATCAGGTTTTGTCATTGTTGTTAAACTATAGGAATTCTTTATATATTCTATCAAATACATGATTTCCAAATATTTTTCTCTTATTCCATGGTTGCCTTTTCACTTTGTTGATAGTGTGCTTATATATTTTTTAAAAATCTTTAAGTTTACAAATATTTTTTGAGAGTAGAATCCAGAAGCTACTCTTTACCTAATATTTGATATTTAGACATTCAGTAATTTGTCTTAAATTCATGTCATTTAATAACACCATAACTACTTGACAAAAGTAAAACCATGAAGGGCTTATAAACCTATTTTTCTTATAGCTTCCCTTTTTGGCCAGAGTGACTATCTTCCTGATGCATTCAAATATTTCTACTTACTATCAACATGGATGCACATGTTTCTCCAAATATATCTATGGTCTTGGAGG
The DNA here is from genome assembly GCF_022355385.1 of Mustela nigripes. NCBI lineage: Eukaryota > Metazoa > Chordata > Mammalia > Carnivora > Mustelidae > Mustela > Mustela nigripes. The sequence continues at coordinate 93,983,923 of NC_081558.1, forward strand.
TATCAATATTTCCTTTGATGGTCTCTTGACTTCTTTCTAGGCCTAAGAGAAGGAATGTTAGCCTAAAAAAATTATTTACTCCAACAAAAAGAAAAAAATAGGGCATTACTCATGAAATTATTCCAGTCAACAATGTACTTGCCTACATATGATATTGATAGGCTATACCAAAAGGAAAATAATATAGAGTTCAAACTTAAGAATGGTAGAGTAGGGACCACCAAAAATCCACTCCTCCATAAAAGCAGTAAGAACACTGACAAAAACTGTCAAAATAAACTTTTCCAGAACAAAAGGCTTATAATCTGAGAGTATTAACTTTTTTTAAAAAAATTATTGAATCTCTGCAAGAACAGCAATTCTTGTGGTGCTTTAGCTACTTCCATGCTCCTCTCTTCAGCTCGGCAGCAGCTATTGAAGCCAACAGCTTTACAACTACAGTGACTGTAAGAACCAGAGCCCAACAGGCCTGGGTAAAGGGGACACAAATAGACTTGGAACAATCTAAAGGTCCCCTGCCCAGAGAACTGTCACTGTTTGACTTGTTAAGCAGCTTGTTGAAAACTTCCATTTTCAGAATATGTCTTTATTTTTTTTCCAGTCAGAGCTCACTCCATGTAAACAGCCTTACCCACAGAGCATTTGTCAAAACAAACAGCAACAACTTCTTATATCATGGCTGCTCATGGCTGCTCAAGACTGTGATTGATATATATATATATATATATATAGCTATCTGCATTCATAGGGCCATGTGCAAGCACAGAAAAAATCTGAGGTCCTAAACTCTCACCTCTGACTTACATTGAGGTTCTGCACAAATTCTAGCTCCACTGGTTAATGGAAAACTTGCCCCAACACATACACAGAACCAGTTAGCAGTGACTAAGAGACTTATTGATTCAAGGTATTTAAGGAAATCTTTGGCCATTCATTAGCTGACAACAGAGCAAACTGATGGCCATAAATAACAAAGAACACAGACTTTCAGAATTAGTCCAAGAAAGTCACTAAATAAACAACATTAACAAAATTGATAGCAGCAACAACAAATCCTGGACAGGAGGAGAGTCTGATTTTCAGAGCTGACACACATTATTTAAAATGTCCAGTTTTCCACAAAAGGTACACAAGACATGCAAAGAAACTGAAAACTATGGCCTATATCCTGGGGGGAAGGGAAGAGATTGACAGAGAAAGTCTCTAAGGAAGACTAAAAGTTGCATTTACCAGACAAAGATTTTATCTTTTTTATTTTTTTTAAGATATTTTTTGCTTTTTTGACAGAGAGATTAATTGTGCACAATTAAGCAGAGCAGCAGGCAGAGGGAGAAGGAAAAGCAGGCTTTCTGCTGGGAAGGGAGCCTGATGTGGGGCTTGATCCCAGGACCCTAGGATCCCAAGATCCCATGACCTGAGCTGAAGGCAGCTGCTTAACAGACTGAGCCACTCAGGTACTCCAGACACAGATTTTAAATTAACTTTCATAAATATGTTCAAAACCCTAATAGGAATCCATGCTTATACAATTAAAGAAAGTTTAGGAATGATGTTTCACCAAACAGAAAAAACCAATAAAGATAAAAGAATTATTTGTTTCAAGAGAAAGGAAGTGAAGGAAAAGGAAGTAGAGAAAAATAACCAATTAGAAGTTCTGGAGTTGAGAAGCACAAGTGAAACTTAAAAATTGACTAGAGGGGCTCAAATTAGTTTGAGCAAACAGAAGAAAGAATAAGTAAACTTGAAGACAGGTCAAATGAGAATAGCCAGTATGGAGAACAGAAAGAAAAAAGAATGAAACAAAATGAACAGAGGCTCAGAGACCTAAGGGTTACTGTTAAGTATACCAACGTACACACAATGGGAGTCCCAGAAGGAGAGAAGAGCATAAAAAAGTTATTTGAAGAAATTGTTGCCTAAAACTTCTCAAATTTGAGGGAAAATATTTATTTGCCCATCCAAAATGTCAATATATTCCATGTGGGATGAACTCAGATATACACACATCTGGATACATCAGAGTAAAACTGTCAAATCTAATGACATAGAGAATCTTGAAAGTGTGAAGAAAGTAACTGTTCACACATAAGAGATTCTTAACAAGATTAACAGCTGATTCTCATCAGAAACACAGAGACAGGGGGGAGGAGTCAAGATGGCGGAGAAGTAGCAAGCTGAGACTGCTTCAGCTAGCCGGAGATCAGCTAGATAGCTTATCTAAAGATTGCAAACACCTGAAAATCCATCGGCAGATCAAAGAGAAGAAGAACAGCAATTCTGGAAACAGAAAAACAACCACTTTCTGAAAGGTAGGACCGGCGGAGAAGTGAATCCAAAG